>NC_133618.1:343136518-343341518 GCF_048593235.1 Sminthopsis crassicaudata | reverse complement strand
CTTGGGTTCAGTAATAAAGCCAGTACAAAGAAAAGCCTGAGTTGCTCAGTCTGGAGTGTGGTTCATTCTAGAGCAAAGAAATTCAGTCAATAACCGGAGTTGGGGCTGTCTGAGATGGAGTCAGACTTCAGTCTCAAGCTATATTCTTTGGGGTTAAATGCTCAGGAGTTATTCAATAGCTTCCCAAGGGAAGGAGACTATTAAAGGGCCCTGTCTGAAATTCCTGGATTAGATCTCTTCAAACAGGTCAGAGATAGAAACAGGAATGAAGAATAGCATCCTAATTACTAAACATGAGAAAAGCTGGATGCAGGGACCATGAAACTTTTATATTTGTTGATGTATTCAGAAAAGGTTCAGGGCAGATAGGTAACATATACTGAGGGCTTTGGGCATGGGTATGTCTAGTGTATGTGGTGCTATCTCAGTAAGATGCAAACATCTCTCAGGAAAAGCAATAGTGACCTGGAGTAGACAAATTAGGAAATCCTAAAAACAAAAAAATAGGAAGCTATGTCTTTATGACCCCCATAGAACCACTAATCATCAGTCCATAAAGCCAATCCTGTCACATGCATCTCATATACTATGAGCCAATCTTCAAATCCCAGAAGTATTCTGGGGCCTAAAATTATTGAATATTGACTCTGAAGGCCCAACTTTGAATAGAAAATTGTAAAGGAGTCTTTAAAATGACAGATCACAAGCCTAAATTCAGGGAACATGGGAAACATTCTTATCCTCCCTTTGCTCTCTCTACCCAGCAAAGGGAGGATTCATTTCCAAGGCTACAGCTGAATTAGTATGGACTGGATTAAGTAGCCCTGACAATCCTTAAAATGCCCTGGGAAGTTCTCTGACCCAGGGAGAGTGGTCCAGGGATTGGAGGATCCATTTGGTTTTTAGGGACACCCCAGATTATTCCTGAGATGAAGAGGCCTCGGAGATCCCAGGCTGAGCCTGAGTGTAGGGAAGGTGGGAGCTCCTCCCATTCTGGCTCTGGCCCTGCTGTCCCATGCAAACCACATTTGATCCTTCCCCACCCACCAGTCCCTCCACAGATTCATGTGCCCAAGCTTCATCCACATGAGCAGGGGCCATGGTAGGCAGTACCTGTCACGTGTCCAGTGTGTCCCGAGTAGGGGAAGGCCCATGGGGGGCAGCAGGGCCACTATGAATAGGTGGTACATGAGGCACTGAGTTGTGCAGCAATTGGGGTGGGGGGGGTTGAGGTGGTTGCAATTCAAGGGCAAGTGCCCCATGAGGGGGTGGGAAGTCGCGAACCTGACGCCGGTACTCCAGGAAAGTACAAGTCTTAGTAGCCAATGCTACCACATTCTTTCCAATGAAGATAGTAGAGACTCGGCTGTCATGGAAGAGCACCATATTGGCAGCACGTACCAGGACAGTGACCACATTGACAGTGACCAGGCTGAGCACAGGATAGAGCATCATCTTTTGAGGGGAAATGTGCTCACCCTGCATACTGATCTCACTGAGTGACACACAGGGCAGAATAAGCAATAACATGTAGCAGTAGAAAAACATAAGGCCCTCGGCCCAGAGAGGCAGTCCTGTGCGTGGAGGCTCCCAAAGGTTTGCCTGAATGTCAAGCAGGTCAAGCAGATCCAGGGCAACCCAGAAAAGACGGCCACGCAGATCCTCCTTTTTGCGGAAAGTACGCACATACTCCATGCTGTCTAGGGCCACAAGCAGCAGGAAGAGGCCTGGTACACACACAGACAATAGGAGTGTCAGCGCCTTGCGTGCAACTGGATCAGCAGCACCACGCCGGGCAGCCTTGTAGTTCTGGAAAATGAAGTAAAGCTTGATCTGTAGCACGAAGATATAGAGGAACCAGAGGATCATGGCATAGCCACGCTTTGCAGTACGCACCTCAGCCCCGACCCACACAGCCACATAGCGCAGGACAAGCAAGAAGCACACATCGCCCACCAGCACGATGATACACACGCCAATCTTCCGTGGGCCCTGGCTCTGCTCCACAAGATAAGCATCCATAAAGGCCATGCTACTCATGATGACCACTGTGGTCAGGCACACATGGCGCTTGTCTGGTGGTGGAAGCACCATGGTGAACTTAGCTGCCTCTTGGCCTCCCTTCTCTCTTCCAAGGACCTCACATTTGAGGGCCAAGGATGTAGAGCCTAAAATCTGAAGTTGATTCTCCTAAGTCCCTGAAACCTAAAGTCCCTTCTGGAGCTTAAAGTCAACTTTCTCAACTTCTCAAGAGCATGAAGCTTTACCCTGAGGCCCTAAGACCTGTGGTCAGCCCCCTATTCAATTAAAAAAAAAAAAAAAAAAACCTGATATAAACAAGAGATAAGGGATTTCTTCAACACTCAGCACATTCCAAGCATGCTCCAGATGAAATTTGATCCAGCCCAAATGGAGAAGATTCCTTCACACTTCAGAGGATAAGAGACTTCTTCAGGAATGAGGATGCAACTCTGTGGTTTCTTGTGCTAAGGGAAAATCTTCCTATACCAGGGGATGAAAATGAGATGAGGCCTGGGTGGAAGCACAACTATGCCCTGGAGCTTCTCTCTGGACTTCCACCTGTCTGGTATTCAGCACTACTCCTTCGACACAACGTTGGACCTTGTTCTGGGTCCAAGCCCCACCTGAGGAAAACCAGAAGAAACATAGTGATGACATCAGAACACAGTCTTAGCTATACCAACCTGCCTTAGAAAAAAGGCAATCACTCAGGGACCAGGGTGTTAGATGAAGACAGCCCTTTTCTTCTAGATGAATGGTCAACAGAACAGGCTCCCTAAATATGGGTTTTCTTCACTAATAACTTTTCAATATTCAATCCTCTATCTATACCCTAGTCATGCTCACATTTATCCCCCATAGCTTAGTTTCTCTCTATACCCCAGAGACTCCTCAGTGATGCAATCCCCTCTATTCCCTCATGCCCCACAGCTTTAGTCTCTTAAATCTGTCAGTTCTCCTTCCTCCTTTCTAGAAACAAGCTTATAAAAGGAAACATCAGGGCTGAGTTTTCCTTTCAACATTAGGTAGTCTTTATCTCCAAAAATATCCTCTTAATGTCCCCATTAAATGTTACTTAATGGGTTTCAGACTCTGGGGAGTTCTGAAGGCCAATAGGAATCACATTAGAACTTAAAGCTGGTAGGCACATCATTTCACCCAAATTTTTCATTTTATAGAAATGTGTTAACACCAGTCTCAAAAATATTTGTTTCCTTATTTAGAGTGGGAATTTCTAAATATTATTTTCCTTTTTTCTCATAGCCATTTTCTCAAAGAATCATAAGTACATGATTGACAGGGTTGGCAATGATATCAACTTGCCTGCTTTATTGTTTTGTTTGCTACATTATAATTGTCATTTTCATTGTTTATTACTGTATAGATCATGTTTAATGATAATCGCATTTATAATAGTACTTCAAGATTTGTAGAATGCTTTACAAATATTATTTCTTTGATCCTCATAAGTCCCCTGGAAGATAGGTACTATTACGCCCATTTTACAGATAAGGAAAGTGAAGCAGTGGCCCAAGGTCACACAGCTCAACCAGTTGTGCGAAACCAGTTTTGAATTCAGGTCTTCCTGACTTCAGATCTACTGCTCTATCCACTGTGCCCCAAAGCTCTCTAAATAAAAATTTAACCATAAATTCTATATTATTACTATTTTATCATGGAGATTGAAAGATTTAGTAAGTATTATAAAGTTTAGAACTTAAAATTCATAGAAGTCTCCTGATTTTAGAAGTAGACACAGAGAATAAAAATGAACATACTATAAAATTATTAAAAAGAAAAACTAAATGACTGAGTGGCATCAAGGTAATTTCTAGTAAGATAAGACCAAGCAATAATCCATGAATGAAATCTCCCAATCTACTAGATAGTACAAAAATGCCAGATGTACTCTCAGGATTTAATACTTTTGATGTTCAGAAAATAAGGAAAAAATGACAAACAGAAAAGCTTAAACATGAGATCTCAACTGAAAAAGAAACAGAAAAGTAAGATAGCACAAGACACACATTTACAAGAATTCTAAGATGGCACATACTAAATAAGAGATGTTTAGAAACTGAAATAAAGTGCCATCTTAATCACAAAAGATACTTATTAAAAGAAGTTCAAAAGTAAAATGCTATATTGAAACATCTCTTAAGAAGGCTGAAATACAGCTTACTTCCCAATCACTACAAAATGAGTGAAACATTAACTATTCGCTATGTTCCAAATACTATGTAGAGAGCTGAGGATTGGAATACAAGAGAGCTAGTACCTGACATAAAGAACTTATATTCTAATGAAAATGTATACATATGTATATGGGGTTATAGGAGTGGTGGCCAGGGGAGGGAATCATGATCTGACATATGATTTCTTAAACTTTTTCTACTTACAACTTTTTTTCATACGGTATACAATCCCAGGTATATAGGTATATAAAATAAGTATATAAATCAAATATTTACTGATAATAAATAAAATTTATTTTAAAACAATTTTTGTTATACATTTAACTTATTACACATGAATAAAATGGATGCGCTTGTTTGTTTTTACATAAAGAATTAAATCTTGGAGAAATATTTGATACTTTTTACTGCTGCCAAATTTCTCATGATTCCCACATTCATTTTACTTGATCCCATATGGGATTGCAACCCATACTTTTTTTTTTGTTTGTTTTGCTCTAGCAAGTCTCAAAGATAGAAAGTAAACTATTAATACACTCTCTTAAACAAGCAATGGTACTGTTATACTTCTGTGGGAAAGTGATAGTATACAGAATGGAATGTGGCCAGTATGAAAATGAGAACACCAGGTCCCAAAGAGTTTGTTAACCAAATTACTTAACTCCTTTCAGGCATATCCTCTGATGGTCCATATTGGAAGGTGTAACAGCATGGAAGAATCCCTGACAAAGGTGCTCCATAGAGTAAAGAAAATATAGTGATATAAAGATCCAATAATTTTGCCTAGGACTGGGTTCTTTAGAATAAAGAGAAAATCTATCAAGTTTAGAAATAGTAGGGAGCTTATGCTACTAAGCAAATGTAGAAAAAAAATCAATGGATCATAAAAAAATAAATTAGAAACATCCAATTTACTACAGACTAAGTTATAATGTAGTAGAAAAAGTAGTTACTTATTCAGCTAGATATAAACATTGCTGAATTATATGAAATGTTGCTTTGTACTTTTTTATATGTATAATCAGTACTTTACATTTATATATTACATTTAGTGTTACTTATCCATTGTCATCATATTTAAGTATTATCACTACCATAATATTGTATTTGTTCTCATTTAAAGCTGCCTGTCAAATGGCACTTTGCATTATAAAAAATGTATATGATATATAACATATAATAAATGGTATTAATACATAATAATGCTTTAAATATATAATGAATCTGTATTTTCACATAGTTCATAACATAAACAGATTTGATATAAAGTGCCCCCCAATTATTTTTCAAGAGACTGAAAAAAAAATTTTTACAGTGGGAAGAAATGTAACACCAATTTCAACAGCTTCTCTCACTGACTATATAACTATGGGACAATAAATAGAGAGCTGCTAAAGATTTGTGGACTATATAGAAGTCCCATACCATACACTACTAATATTTTATTCAAAAAGAAATTCAGTAGGCACAAAAGATGATGAGCACTAAATAACATCACAAAACATGAAATTAAATATATTTAACAATTCAGGAAATGGCATTATTGATATGAAAGTCATTCTTGCATCAGTAGTCTCTATATAATCAGATCACTGATTTGTTAGAATAAAGATAAAAAATTAATGCAAAGCTAGAAGAATAAAAAATGTTCCCTTTTTTATAGTATTCAGTTAAAACAAGCCATTTTGACATTTTAAAATGAATTACTAATATTAAAAATGGTATATAAACAAAGGAAACAGACAATACAAAAATTTCATATAGAAGTTCAATCAATGCAAAGCAATTAACCTAATGAAGAGATACAAAGAAACTGAAAAGAACTTAGAAAACATATACACTTGAGTGATTGTCATACTTGCCATATTGCAGGAAAGAGTAACACAAGTTTAGAATATAAACTCCTTTGTAAATTCTTCATGAAAGAAGATTAAAAGCAGTGTGTCCTCATAAAACAGAGAGATGCATTGGCGAATAAAGCCAGTTTAAAGAAAACTTGGTGAGAGACCCAGATAAGCAAAGTCATCTAGAGAAAATTAAAGCAGAAAGGATAACAGACAAAAGATGGAAATGATATAGAAATATCTCATGAAAAATAACAGGTAGCATTTATAATTTGCCTTAAGATTTGCAAGTGTTTTACAAATATCCCATTTTATCCTCATAACAAACTTGTGAGATAGGTGCTATTATTAAACACTTCTTACAGATGATGAGAGGCAGATAGTAGGTAATATCCAGAGGGTAACATAAGTGTCTGAAGCAGTATTTGAACTAAATATTTTCTGACTTTTAAGTCCCTTGTCCTACTAGTTACCCAGATTACTCTGGTAGAAAGAAAAAAGAAAAAGAGAAAAAAGGGGGGAAAAAGAAAAGGGAAAAAAAGAAAGAGAAGGAAGGAAGGGGAGGGAAGAAAGAAAGAAAGAAAGAAAGAGAAAGAAAGAAAGAAAGAAAGAAAGAAAGAAAGAAAGAAAGAAAGAAAGAAAGAAAGAAAGAAAGAAAGAAAGAAAGAAAGAAAGAAAGAAAAGAAAGAAGAAAGAAGAAAAAGAAAGAAAGAAAGAAAGAAAGAAAGAAAGAAAGAGAGAGAGAGAGAAAGAAAGAAAAGAAAGAAAGAAAGAAAGAAAGAAAGAAGAAGAAAGAAAGAAAGAGAGAGAGAAAGAAAGAAGAAAGAGAGAAGAAAAGAAGAAAGAGAGAAAAGAAAGAAAAAAAGAAAGAAAGAAAGAAAGAAAGAAAGAGAGAGAGAGAAAGAAAGAAGAGAAGAGAGAAAGAAGAAGAGAGAAAGAAAGAAGAAAGAGAGAAAAGGAAGAAAGAAAGAGAGAGAGAGAGAAAGAAAGAAAGAAAGAAAGAAGAAGATAGAAAGAAAGAAAAGAAGAAAGAAAGAAAGAAAGAAAGAAGAGAGAAGAAAGAAAGAAAGAGAGAAGAGAAGAAAGAAAGAGAAAGCAATAGAAAGAGAGAAATAGAAAGAAGAAAGAGAGAAAGAAAGAGAAAGGAAGGAAGGAAAGAAGGAAGGGAAAGGAAGAAAAGAGAAAAAAAGAAAGAAAAAAGGAAAGGAAAGGAAAAAGAAATTTGAGATGAACTTTGTTTCATCATCAAGTAAAGACGGAGTCACAACATTTTTATTCTGATATCAATTGTGCCAGATATATTTATAAAAGAGAAAGAAATGTCACTAAGAACAAAGCCATGAAAACGAAGTAGATTAGGCTAAGCATACAAAAGAGAGATTTATACAAAAAGTTTTTTGTTGCTGTTTAGTCATATCCCCTTTTGAGTTTTCTTTGTAAAGATACTGGAGTGATTGGCCATTTTCCAGCTCATTTTACAGAGGAGAAAACTGAGGCAACTGGGTTTAAATGAGATGTCCAAGTGATGTTTGAGGCCAGGTTTGAACTCAGAAATCCAGCACTCTATCTGCTCTACTACCTAGCTATACATACTTTAGTGTGAATCACACAACTGTAAAAGTTTGATGAAGAGTTTTCAAAAGCAAAGAGAAAATTTCAGGCCTTATTAATACCAAAAAGATGACTAATAGAAGAACATCAGCAATGACTTATCGTATATTCCTACTTTTCCATTTAAATTAAAATGTCATGATTAATCAATTGTAAAATTAGAAAAAAAAATTAGATTCTGTACACATATATCAAAAGCATCCTTAATTAGGGCATTTATTGAGAATATGCATAATTTTTACAAGTTAACATAGTAACATGATTGAAAGATATATGGAATTTAAAATTCTACCATTTTTATTGCTTGTTGACTATAAAATAAGCTTTTGATTTAACAGAAGGAAATTCTGCCTTAAAAGCTATCTCCCATGCACTAAAATTACACATTTTTTATTGAATAACCTAACAAATAACTTTGATAATTATCTGATAATTAATATCAGGTCAAATAAAAAATAGGCCAAAAATATATAAAAAATTTATTTGCTGTGTTCATCACCATCATAGAGAACCTCCAGAATAGAGCTCAAGTTGAAGGATTCCCTCTAAATAGTGAGGTCCTCTAGATGACCCTGTTTCAGACAGTATTAGAAAATCTCCTGTAACAAATCCACAACTAATCATAAGAGTATGGGCTAACAATTAACACAAGACTGGATTATGATGGACAACTTGGGGAATTCACCATCAGTATACATAACTTTGGGCAGACACTACAAAAGGACAATTTGAGTTCAGAATTTAAAAAGAGATTTAGAGTAGACCAAAATGATTATGGGCAACTGCAAAATTCCTTCAATGAGTTTCTTCCTAAAACAAAGACCTGTCTTTGGAATACATTTTTTCCCCTGGTATCACTGAAAAGGATTGTGAATCCTGTAGCACTCCAGTCTGTGAAGAATTAAAGCTAAGTGCCATTCAGAGGGCAATGGAGAGATGCATGATAGATAAATTTTTTTGTCTTATTTCAGAGACAGCATTTCTAGCACTGTCAAATAAAAATGGACTTTGTTGCAATCACCCTTGATGTTATTGGAAAAGCATATAATTTACTTCTACTATATATAATGTTGACTTTTGGTTTTAGAAAGCTATTATTTGCCACATTAAGGAAAAGTCCATTCATTCCTTTTTTCTAGAGTCTTTAACAGAAATGTGCATTTTATTTTGCTAAAAGCTTTTTCTGAATCTATTGATATAATCATATAATTTTTGTTAGTATTAATGTGGTCAATCATGTTTATAATAAACTATATAACTATACATAATCATGTTCATAAAATCTTGTATCTTAATAGCATTCCTGGTATAAATCTAACTTAATAACATGTAATATTTGTGATATTTATATTGCCATAGTCTCTGCTAATATTTTATTTAAAATATTTCATCAATATTTATTAGGAATATTGGTCTCTAATTTTTTCCTGTGATTTGACCCTCCTTAGTTTAAGAAAAAGTGTAAAAGTGTATGACAAGAGTGAAGAATCACTGTTGAGTAGCCTATATTTTTGTGAGATCAAGAGAAATTGAGGAAGCCCCCCAGAATGGTGGTTGGACCCTTGAAGAAAACTTATGGGAAGGTATAGACAAGGGTTACACAACATGGAGTATAATTCACATGGTTGAAGACAATATCACCTCTGAAGAAATCACTGAGTTGTTTAAGTAAGCATTTTTGGTACCTACTGTGGAAAAAGCATTGGTTCTGACCTCAAAGAGTTTGCATTCTACTGAAGGGGTTTACCTTTCATTTTTTGAACATGGATCATAATTAGAAATATGTTGAAGTTTATTTGTACACATCATATATCACACATATAAATGACCTTTCATCTAGGAGTACACTGATATAAAAAAAGAAGGGTTTTTCTGTCAGGAAATAGTTTCAAATTGTTAAAAAAAAAAAAAAAAACCTACATTTCCCAAATGCTATTCAGCCACAGCTTTTCCTCTTATTCATTTCTGGGCCCAATTCATTATCTACTGGCAATATTGATATATTAACTCAACAAACCAATCTTCTAACTGCCTACCTATAGAATAGTCATTTTCATCTATTTGTTTTGTCCAATATGGATTATTTTAAATAAGCATATTTCTGTTTCAGGAAGTTATAAAATACACTAGGCAGTTACCATAAATTGATGTCATTTATAAAACAGAGCTTCTTTTTTTTTTTTTTTTTTTTTTTTTTTTTTTGAGGCTGGGGTTAAGTGACTTGCCCAGGGTCACACAGCTAGGAAGTGTTAAGTGTCTGAGACCAGATTTGAACTCGGGTCCTCTCAAATTCAAGGCTGGTGCTCTATCCACTGCGCCACCTAGCTGCCCCCCTAAAACAGAGCTTCTAAAGGATCTCACCATCCCTCTTCCATTTAGATAATGGCTCACTTGATGTTAATAATCAAGAGATCACTATTAAAAAATATTATATGATTTGTATATACTTTATACGATATAAAATTTTCAATCAAGAATGTTTGTCAGATTTACAGATGACACAAAAAACTGGAAAAGATAAAAATGAGATGCCAAAGAACCTCAAAAGATAGAAATATGGTAAAACTGATAAAAATAAATGTAAAACTCTTATGTTTACATTCAAAAAAATCAAGTACAACTATTTCAAAATCCAATTCTTTTTGTACAGCAAAATAACTGTTTGGACATGTATAATAAATTGCATTTAATTTATTCTTTAACATATGTAACATGTATTGGTCTACCTGCCATCTGGGGGAAGGGGTTGGGAGAAGGAGAGGAAAAGTTGAAACAAAAGGTTTTGCAATTATCAATGCTGGAAAATTGCCTGTGCATAAAATTTTTGTAAAAATTAATTTAATTAATTAATTTTTTTAATCAAGTACAAGAGAGGTAAGAGATGTTTAGACAACAGTTTATGTGAAAAAGACCCAGAAATTTTAGTGGATTACTAACTTCATTTCATGACATTAAAGTCAAATTTGCCATAGCAGTGAAAAGTCTAAAGTGAAAAAAAAGTCTATTTACCTAAATTTAACAAAAACACACTGTCCAGAAGGAGGAAAAAAATATTCCTAAAATTCTCTGATCAAGAGACCAAATCACATCGGAATCCCACATTCTACTTTGGGTGTCACAATTTAGAAAGGATATTGACATGCTTCAATGCAACCAACAAATCACTCTTCAGTTAAGTTTTAAACAACTACTCTAAACCAGCACTATACTTGGCACTGGACATAGAAAGACAAAAAAGAAATAATTCCTTTATTCAAGGAATTTATTCATCATAGGAGACAGGTATATATATATATATATATATATATATATATATATATATATATATATATATATATATATATATATATATATATATATATATATATATATATATATATATATATATCACATAAATACAAGACAATTATGGCTGGGGAGAAAGACACTAGTAGCTTGAAAGAACAAGAAAAATCTTATGTAGAAAATTAAATGAGCTAAGCTTTGAAGAAAAGGAGGGATTCTAACAGAGAGAAGAGAAGGGAGTGAATTCCAGCAAAGGTAACTATAATAGGAGATGAGTGTTTTGTATAAGAAATGGGAAGGAAGCCAATTTAGCTACACTACAGAATTAATACAGAATAATATATAATAAGGCTAGAAATGACAAGTTAGGAACCAGGTTTTCAAGAACTTTAAATGCCAATGATTGAATTTAACTCTAAGAAGTTCCTTATCCTCTGGAATTTATTGAGTAGTGGAGCAACATAGTAAGAAATGTCCTTTAGGAAAATCATTTTGATAGATATGTGATCAGAGGGAGGTGACACTTGAAACAGGGAAACCAATTAGGAAGCTAGAGCAATATTCCAGAAAAAAGATAAGACCCTAAACTACAGTAGTAGTCATATGATTTTTTAAAAAGAAAATAGATGTGAGATTTAGTATATATAAGTAAAAAAAAACAGGGATGAGAGTAAGGAACTGAGGATTACTCCAAGGTTTTGACCCTGGCAGTAGTAATGTATATAACAAAATTAGAAAAGTTCATAGAAGAGGTGGGCAGGAAAGAAATGACTTTGTTTCAGACTTTGAGAGGCCACAGAACATTGAGTTTGAAATATACAATATGTGGAAGAAGTGGAACTCAGAGACATTAGGTCTGGTTATATAGATCTGTGAATGAACTGAATAGAGATATCTCAACCATTATCATCATCTCATAATGAGGTGGCCAAGAAAGAGTCTACAGAGAAAAAAGAGGACTGAGGACATGAGGTCCCAGGATGATGACCAGATGGTGAAGGAACTGAAAACCATGCTACATGAGGATCACTTGAAGGGTTTAACTTAGAAAATACTTAAAGAGTCTATGATAGTTACCTTCAGTTAATTAGAGGGGAAGTCAAATAGAAGAATGATTAAAATTGTTATGCTCTGTTCCTGAAGGCAAAAATAAGACAAATCAGTGAAAAAGAGAGAGACAGATTTTGTTCCATATAAGGGAAAATTTCCTGATAATCAATGTCCAAAAGTGAAATGGATTTCCTTCTTAATTTTTTAGTACTATGTTATTTGCAGTATTCAAAAGAAGACTAAATGATAACTCATCTGAAATCCTCATAGATGGCATTTATGCTTTAGCAAAGTTTAAACTAGGTAACCCCAGAGTCTTCTTCCAGCTTTACAAATCTGTGATGCTGTGATTCTATGACTTAAGGTACAGGGAGAAAAACAGCTTCACTCCTTCCCCTCTCCATGTATCCATTACACACTATCATCCATGCATTTAGCAACCACTTATTAAGCACTTAAAGTATCCAAAGTTCTGTGTGCATGACTTTAGGTCTATACACCAACATGTAATCTTTCCCCTTTCTTCCTTAACCAGGACTCATTCTTCCATTGACAGGCCTGATGAGACTGAGCCAGAGAGAATTATAATTGATATATTCCACTGTTTGGTTCTCTCTGACCCCAGACCTGCAGGTCCTACTGTCTGTAGCATATATTCTCCTCATTCATAACTCAAAAAACACTCAGGCTGTGGTCATATCATCAAAATATTATGAGCCCGTCACAAAGAAATCTCACTCATTAAAACATCATATTGGAAAGAGACTAGGAGAAAGGTAGCTAAAATTATTTTTTCAAGTCTTCCCCTTGAGGTCTTTTCTCTCACTTGTCTCAAATTTTGGGGAGCTAGATATCTTCCACTCATGATGTTTTATGCCTGCCCCTCTCTGTATCCCTTTTGGAATTTTATTATCTCCTCTGAATTTCCTTGGCTCTCATTCTCTTTCCTCTGCTTCTTCTTCTCTGATACTTCTATTGTCTCCGACTCTCTCTTTTTCTCTATATATCCTCCCTTTCTCTATTTTGATCCTCCCTTCCCATCTCCTTCTATTTCTCTGTTTTTTAATCCCTCTTTTGTCCTTCCCAGGATTAGAAGTTGATCTCCCAGAGGGACCTAGATGGTGAAGTGAATAGAGCACTGGCCCTTGGAGTCAAGAGGACCTGAGTTCAAATCTAGCCCCAGACACTTAATACTTACTGTGTGGCCCTGAGCAAGTCACTTAACCCCAATCATTTTGCAGCCAAAAAAAAAAAAAAAAAACAAAAAGGAAGCAAAAAAAAAAGAAATTTGTCCCTTCCTTTCACTCTCCCCTTTAAGTTCATTATATTTTTATGCCTAAGTGAAATATTCCTTTTGCCTTAATTTAAGATATCTTGAGTCCCCTTTTTCTTCTAGTCCCTCAATTTTATCTTTTAACTGGCTCTGATACTTTCCTCATCTAAAACTCCTAGGCTTCCTCCTAATGTCCCTAGAACTATACTTGTGAGGTCATGTTCCCCAAAGGATTTGGGGAGAGGAAGTATAATAGTTTTGCCCCCTAAATCCTGGACTATACTACCAAACCATTTTCTGCCTTCATCTCCTGGATACAAACTTTGTCATCCTATAGCCAAGTCCTGCTCAAAATACCCATTCTCTGCTTATCCCATTATCTCAGGCCCTTGCTTTCTAAACTCAGATCCTGTTCAGTCCTCCTGTGCTGGGACTGCATTAACAATCCAGACCAGACCTGATGGTCAACCCCTCCTCCACATTCCACATCCACTAGCCATGTTTACATTTAATATTCTAAGTATTTTTTTTATTTCAATTGAATATAAACTCCTTGAGGGAAGAGACTACGTTATGTCTTCAAATTACCAGCATTTCAGAGTGTTTAGCACCTAGCAGGTGTCTAATGCTTGTGGAATAAATGAACTTATGGATGTTCAAAAAAAAATTTGGTGATATCCAATTATTTGACCCCATTCTAATCTATGGATTATTGGAGCTTTTTATCCTCTTCTTTCCCCTGTCCTATCCTTCCATCTGCCTCCCCCAGAGACTGCTGGCCTTTCCCTATACCAGTTCCATACAGACATTCCCTATGAGAACTGCAACCCAAAAGACTCTAAGGGAAAAGAGGAGGTCTTATTGATTCTGCTCAGTGCACCCCCCAAGCTCCTGTCCCATGATAGCCAGATTGAAGACTGTTTCAGGTCTAGAGATAACCACTGCTACAGCAGACCTTTGTGGGTCTCAGTACCCCAATCTTGCTCCCAAAGCAGGCACCCCCAATTCCCTCAATCTGTATCCCCAATCACTCCATCTTCCACATACCTGATCACCCTATTGCTCTATACATCACCCTCTATTCTTGGCCTAATTGCCCTCTCCTCTATTCCCAGGCCCCCACCATTATCCATTACAGATAATTCTCCTATCCTCTGATCCCCAATTCCCTCCATCTTTCTCATCTCTCACCTCCCCCTCCAGAGAAAGGATGTGCAAGGCTCTGGATAAAAGTGGGGGAGGGGAATGGTTAAGCACTCAGAGGCACGGAGAAGGGGACAGATGTAGTGAGGGTCCTCTCTTCAGGTCCAAGTCGACCTACTAGTGCCTTAACTCACAGATGTCCAGTTCACTGGCCCCGGGGATGGCCCGACTCATCCCAAATCCTCCCCAGACTCAGGCATGCCCTCCCCCCAATCTCATCACCCTGGTTCGGGCTGCGGCCCACCTCCCTACCAGACACCACCACTGTCCAGGTGCTGAATAGTCTGTCCTTCTGAAGCTCACGGTTCTCTCCAGGCAGAACACAGAGGGCAGGGTCCAGGCCCGGGCATCCGGCCCCAGTCCCCAGTTCTAGAGGTTTTCCAGCAGCGGAGAATGTGGCTGGCAGGCAGGGGCGGCAGTGGTCCCAATCCTTGCTTGAGCTTGGACTGCGGCTCCTTCCTCCGCCCCTTTCCCCTCCCTTAGCACCTCCCTCCCTTTCCGTACCCTCCAAGGTGGAGCCCTCTCCCTCTCCTACCCTACCGCAAACTGCGCTCTCCTCGGGGGAGATAGCAACGCCTACTTTTAAGATTGGGGGAAGGGAAGAGGGGGCGGACCTGGAATGGACAAAGAAACGACCCCAGTGTCCGGACGTGGGTCACCAAAATCAACTGAACCCCAAATTCAAGCAACCTGGTACCCCACCCCCACACCTTCATCCTGTCCTGCCCCTCTGTCCAAGCTGGTTTCTAAGGCGACCTTGGCAGAGATGCTCCTGGGAACTATTTGGATGACACTAAAGAATCTCTCACTATGTTCCATCCCAATTAGGCATTTGTGTTCTGAGGCCCTCCAGCCTTAGGCCAAATAGCCTTGGATGAGGATGCAGATTCAAGAGACTGAATCTTGAGGTTGTCCCCCACAAAACAGGAGCATACACACATTTTCTTTCAAAGAGACCCTAGTTAAAAAAAAAAAAAAAAAAAAAAAAAAAAAAAAAAAAAAAAACACTTAAGTATTGTCTGTAAATACAGAGAAAGGAAGGAGTTGGAGTTTCCTTACCTTAGAAGTACAAATCAGATGAAGAAGAAATCATCTGAAGTCCTTTCCAAGATTGTTTATAAATTTCTGAGTTTTAAGGAGGATCTCAGATCTCCTTTCATGGAAGAGAGCACTTACCTCAGAGTACCCTCTTTACATATCACTATTCAGCACACAGCAGTCCAACATTGTATACTTTACAAAAGTTTTGTATATGTCACTAAATTATCCATTATCTGATCATCACACTTTCTATATGTGTTACTGTACATTTCCTGCATCCTCCATTCACATTACTAGGATAGAAGTTGCCTGGTAATGTGTCTTAGGGGCATTGAGGAGAGGTGGCTGGTGCAGTGGTAGATAGGTAGTAAATGAAGGAGTTAGATAAAGTTAAAAAGTAATTGGAACTAGATTGGGAATGACTACAAATGCTGGCCTATTTTTCTGAGAATGATCTATGCAGCCTATTAAGAATATACCTTACAAAAACATATCAAATAAGCTTTCATAGGCAATTTTGTAGAGAAGACTACCTAAGAAAGCTAAGTGATGTAGGACTTCAAATCAAGAAGATACTACTTGCATGATCCTGGGCAAACCACTTAATCTCAGTTTCCTCAACTATAAAGAAGAGATAATAAAAGCCTTCCTCTCAGGGCTATTGTGAGGATCAAATGGGATAACATTTGTAAAGAGTTTTAAAATCCTTAAAATGCCATACAAATTTTGGCTGTTATTTTATCTTCATAAACATCAGAAAGACAGCATATAGGGACTATTAGATTTTACAGTCTTCATTGTTTTACTTTTTTAAAAAGATGGCTATATGGCAGAATGAATAATGCTCTGAAATTTAGAGTACAAATCCTGCCTCTTATTACCCTAGACAAATCAATTAACATCTCTGTGTCTTAACTTATTCTTCTTGTAAAATGAAGGGATTGAACTCAATAACTTTTAAGTTATCTTCCTATGATCACATTTCTTAGTAGAACAAGCTTTCAAATCTCCCATATATTGAGAACATATAATATTTGTTGATAGGTACAACCACAGATACTTTCAACTTTGAGATCCCTTGAGTTTGAATATTAAGTGAATATAAAGCAGGAAGATATGTTTATCAAAAGTGTTTACCAGTTTCACAAAGGTTGCTCTAAGCAAAAAGCAAATACAAGAAGAATTCCATTTAGATAAGCTTCTCCTGGTGTCCCTGTTTGTGGATAGCATTATTACTAAGTGCATCCATTCCTACAACATAGATCAATGAGGTCTTTGGCAACTCAAGAGATCATCTGAGCTAGAAGGGAACTTAGAAGTTCAACTTCACCTCATTTTACAAATGAAGAAATTATGGCCCAGAGAGGAAAAGTGACTTGTTCAAGATCATGGATATAATAAATGGATAATCTGAGAGAAAGCCCAGGACTTAGTGCTCAAGAGCCCCAGAAATAACACTTCCTGTTAGGCCATCATGACTACATCCAGCCTGAGTTCCATTGGCTTTATCTGTGAGAACAACCCAGATGGGGATCCGACCTAACCCAGACTTCCTCAACTCCTGGAAAACTAGAAAAGGCCATTGATACATGGCATTGTTAAATGATTTAACATAAGAATTACTTTTTTTATCAATGTAAATGTCATTTAAAAAGATACATCCTGATACTGACCATTTCCCATCAGCCCAAATATTCTTACTTAACTTAAAGAGAAATGTCATTAGTCAAGAGATCCAAAACAAGACACTCATTATCAGACATGACCAATGTGTGGATTTGCTTTCCTTGACCATAATTATCTGTTATGGAGGTGAGGAAGAGGTTTCAAGGACAGATATTGGGGGAAAAGGCACTAATGCTAATGATTTCCAAGAAATAAAAATCTGATAAAAGATTTTTAAAATGCAAAAGAGAACAGAAAGATTCATACAGACAGACAAGCTGGATACTAATATAGTGAATTTTTTAAATAAGCTATACATAATAGAAAGTTTCATTTGCCTACAATTCCTTTTTCTGTTATTCTTTGAATATTTAAATGTTGTTTGTTGATGCTTGTCAAACATAAATAATTTAAATAAAAAGCATTTTTTTAAGTCATCAGAGAAAAATTCCCATAGATCCATATCGGCTTTCCTTATATCAGAAGAAGGTGCTTACTTCTAAGATGATCTAGATTTCCCATCTAAAAAAAAAAAAGAAGAAGAACTTCATATATAGGTTATATTGTGAACATAGTTCTCTGATAGCTTCCTTCATCCCTTCTTTCTGTCACATTACTACACACACATACACACAAATACACACACAAACTCACACACACACACACACACACACACACACACACATACACACTTGACACAGGTTAAAATACTTTTGTCTCTTCTCCTCCTATATATTTTCATAAACCTACCTTACTCAAGGTAGTTACTCATTAAGCCTTACTCAAGTCTTCAATTACAGCAAAGAGAATTGAAAACAAATCATGAAAATTATTCAAGAAATAGCTCTTTTCCATAATGAGGTGATTCAAGACACCAATAAACTTGTAATGGAAGAACCATACACATCCAAAGAAAGAACTATGGAGACTGAATGTGGATAAAAGCATAGTATTTTCACTTTTTTGTTGTTGTTATTGTTTGTTTTATTGTTGTTCTCCCTACCCCATTTAAGAATAAAGAAGGTATGAATATATGAAGTTATGTAAAACATTTCCATAAAAGTCAAGTTATGAAAGGAAAAAAACATAGACCTCTACCCTCTCTGAAAAAACACTCAAGAAAAATGAAGTTTAAAAAAAAAAAAAGACTATGCTCCAATCTGTATTCAGACATCATCAATTCTATGAGTATAAATAGAATTTTTCATCATATGACTTTCAGAGTAGTCTTGGATAATTGTATTGCTAATAACAAATTCATTCACGACTATCCCACAACATTTCCATTACTTTGTACACATTTCACTTTGAATTCATGGAAGCTTTTTCAGGTTTTTCTGAGAACATCCTGTTCATCATTTCTCATAGAACAATAATATTCAATCATAACCACATACCACAATTTATTCATCTATACCCCAGTATCTAGTCATCCTCTCAATCTCTGATACTGAGAAGAGAGCTGCTATAAATATTTTTGTAATATTTTTTGTAGACATAGGCCTTTTCCTTTAAAAAAAAAAATCTCTTTGGGGATTCATGTTTAGTAGTGGTATTGTTAGGTCAAAGAATATGCATGATTTTATAGCCCTTTGGGTCTAGTTCATAGCTTTTGATCATTTATTAATTGGGGAATGGCTTATAAATATATACATATACTGTGTGTGTATATTATATATACATATAGTTATACTCAGTTCCCTAAACATTTGAGAAATGAGGGCTTCAACACAGAAACTTGTTTCAGAATTCTTTTCCCTCAAAAGTGATTTGCTACTGACCACCTCCTTCCCTAATATGCCCTCTTTTCTACCACTCTTATCCCATTCCCCTCCTACTTTCCTTCAGGGTAACATAGATTTCTATATCCATATTGAGTATGTATGTTATTTTCTCTTTGAGGCAATTCCAATGAGAGCAAGGTTCACTCACTCTTCCTTTCCTCACCATCTTGCCCTCTACTCTAAAAGGGGTTTATTTCCCCTCTTTTATAGCAAATAATTTATGCCATTCCACCTCTCCCTTTCCATTTTCCCAATTCCTCTCTCACCCCTTACTTTATATTTTTAGATATTATCCTCAGGGATGTGTTCTACTCAGTTCTTTTTGATTTGCAGGAATCTCCAAACACTAGAACAAGCATAAATACAATTATCATCAAAAAATTATCTAAGTTAAATGTAATTACCCACCTTTTTTTTTTTTCCCAAGATCCATGGAGTTAGTAACAATGTGACAATTTTAGCCCTCAAGGCAGGAAATTTTACTAACAATATTGAGTCATTTTTCCTGGTACTGACAGAAAACTTAACAACTGACCAACAGTGAATGAGGTAAAATCTGGACTTATTAGCTTATTAGTTGTGTGACCCTGAGCAAGTCATTTGATCCTGTTTGTCTCAGTTTCCTCATCTGTAAAATGAGCTGGAGGAGAGAATGGCAAACCACTCCAGTATCTCTGCCAAGAAAATCCCAAATGAAATTACCAATTGTGTCATGATTGAAATTGACTAAAGAAAACACTGATAATGAAGTTGAAGTGAGATGAACGGTTAATTCCTAACATGTCACTAGCTGCTGGCATAGGCTTTTTAATCTCCTTCCCAATGTCAAGAGCAATTGATTTCAACAGAGAGGAAGCCTTGGTAGAAATGGCTCAGGGATGCCCAGAGTACAAGCAGGAAACTTTGAGAAATCTAAGATTCTAAAACATAGAGGAATTTGTCTGAAAATAGTGACCACCACAGTCCACTAACCCAATGGGAGTACCCTTTTCCCCTGATCAAGCCCATAATACTTATCCAAGGCTATTTTCCAGGATTGCAAAGATAATTAATCTCGTCAGACAGAAGACTCCATGGCAAAGGTAACTTTTGAGAACTTTTAGGGAAATATTTAAGACTTTGGCTTTAAGAAGCATCCAAAGAGGAGAGTCTAGTCTACATTGCTGAAAAGAAAAAAAAAAAAAAAAAAAGTATCCAGAGGCAAGGAGAAGGAAAGAAAGACAAACCCTTAAAGTAAAAGAGGAGGGGAAATCACTTGGGATTGCTAAGACCCTAAGACTATCATTAGGATGAAATTCCCATTCATCTCCATCTTGCAGAACTCATCTTGCCAAAAAACCAGAAACTTTTAACTTTTTAAATCATTTATTTAAAACTTAAATACAAAAATGGGGGAGAAAAACAGAATTAGAAAATTGTCACGCACATAGCAGAAGAGGATTCAAAATATGAATTACAATAAATTTCCATTTCAAGAAAGCATAAATAATACTACACATTATATTCAGAACTGTCCATCTTTGCTTCACTGAAGGTTTTCTTTTGTTCTCTGTACTTTTACTTTATTCTTTTTTCCCCCTTTCCTATTCCTTTCTATCTCCCCCAAATAGATTACAGGCTTATTTATCCTCTTTCTCTGAAGATGAATAGCATCATCCTTCTTTAGGTCCAAGTCTTTCCATATTTTTCTAAATCTACCTAATAGGATGAATAGATCCCAGCAAAATACTTTGTCCCCAGCTATAACCCAGTATCTAAGTGGGCCCCAGTGAAGAATGTTTCTATCTCCTATAGATACAGAGACAAAAATACTGCAGAATTTCTTGTTTTGTCAAAAATTATCTTGTACAGAGAAGTTACCTTGTATCAACATCACAGTTACTATATACATTCAGGTCAAGATATACATTTCAATTTCAAGGGCTATCTCACCTAAACCTGACCTATGCTATCATAACCTGTAACCTTGCTGAGGCACATTGTTTAATGTTTTTTCTCATAAAAGGTCCTATCCTCCCCTTTGTTAATTAAAGCTATGCCTCTTGAACAGAAAAGGTTGAGCCTATGAATTCATCTAGACAACTTCCCTTTATTAATTGTATAGCTCATCACACCAACTCATCATTTCCTATATAGCAATATTCTAACTTCATACTTTCTAGTTTTAAATAGTCTAAAACAATATTAATATAGTTGACATAATGTATTTTTTGATTGATTCCATTTTAACTTTGCTTGAAATACATGATTGCTACTCCTAATTTTCTAATAAATTCTACTACTAATCATTATGTTTATAGCTAGAATGTTTTCTATCCCTACTGAATCCTCTATTTTACTTCTACCAAATTCCTTGTCTTAGGGGCAGCTAGGTGGCGCAGTGTATAAAGCACCAGCCTTGAATTCAGGAGGACCCGAGTTCAAATCTGGTCTCAGACACTTAACACTTCCTAGCTGTGTGACCCTGGGCAAGTCACTTAATTCCAGCCTCAGGGGAAAAAAAAAATTCCTTATCTTGCTATTATTTAATTTAATCCCTAAGGATCTCTCCCTTATTCTCTCCCTCCCACTCTTTCTCCCCCTCTTTATTTCATTCCCATTAATTTACATACCCTATTCCATTCCCATTAATCTACACTGCCTTCTGTACCCCCATTACTCTATTCTCTCCCCTTATTTCTTAATAAATTTAGAAGACTTTTATATTCCAGAACTATCAGCCCTCCTCCTCCATTGTAATTTCTCTGTCATTTCTTGCTCTCATAACTCATTCATCTAATTATTCTTTACTTTTTCCTACATTTTTAGAATCACATAATATTCAACTCTACCAGTCTTTTTTTTTCAAACTACCCACTTGTAAAGCATAAAGTTAGTCCTTATTGAGCCCCTTGAAATTGATCTTTAATGTTTACTTGATATTTCTCTGGGATTTTATATAACAATTTTTATCAGGTCTTTTTGCTTTTTGTTTTTGTTTTTGCTGAGGTAAGTGGGGCTAAGTGATTTGCCCAGGGTCACACAGTTAGGAAGTATTAAGTGTCTGAGGCCAAATTTGAACTCAGGTCCTCCTGATTTCAAGGCTGGTGCTCTGTCCATTGCACCATCTAGCTGCCTCTTTCAGGTCTTTTTGCAACAAAATCCTGAAAATCTGACAATCTATTGATTTTTTTTTTTTCAATCAGAATCATGCTTATCTTTGGTAGGTATATTTTCAGCCATTATCCCAATTCTTTCGCTCTTTGATATGTAGTATTCTAAGATCTGTAGTCTTTTAATGAAACTGCTGCTAGGTCTTGCATGATTCTAATTGTAGTTTTGATGCGGGTTGTGGTCCCTTTAAGATTAGTCCTTTCAGATTGATTTATTCCATTCTGATTCCTAACCCCTCCTAGCTGAAGAAGCTAGGACTTTTGATTCACAAATCCTGGTCAAAAGCACCCTTTTGAATTCCAGTAGGAGATATCCAGGCTCTCACAACCCCCATCGAAACTGAGCCAACTTGGGCTGTCCCAGTCCCTATTCTAATGATCTGCTCAGGTTTCCCAACCCCCACCCAGCAAATTCTAGCCCTTGCTGAACCCATCAAGGAACCAATTTGGGACTCCACCCATAGGCCCCTTAAGCTAAATCTTTCCTTATAAAAGAGTTCTGGAGTTCTCTCTCGCAGAGGGTCAAAACATGCCAACTCTCTGCCCACTGGAACACTGGTTCCCGTGCCCTCTTCTTTTTACCTAACACCTTTTACTAACTAGACTTTAACCTTACTTCCAAACCCATAATAAACCTCTTTTATCAATCTAGGTTTTCAGGTCTGTAAATTCCTTTATAGGGGACTCTGCGCCGCCACTAGACCTCATTTTGATGTAAGTTAGGTAAGGGGTATCTAGATGAAATTAGGGTTAATTGAGGTCTAGTGGTAGGTTCGGAGAACAGGGAGTCAAATAGAGTTCTCCTGCAACCCTTTTGGATTCGGTGCAAGGATACAGAGTTAAATGAGGTCTAGTAGCGGCATAAGAATCCCCTGTAAAGGAATCTACAGACCCAAAAACCTAGATTAATAAAAGAGGTTTATTTCGGGTTTGGAAGTAAGGGTAAAGGTAGAAAGACACCAGGGCCAGAGCTGGCGCCGGGCGGACAGGAACCATTAACATGGCCAGCATAAGGATACCATGTTTGGGGCTCCTGCAAAGAGTGGGCTCCAGTTTCCCTTTTTTTATAATAGGGGGCTTTTGGTAAAGGGGCCCATGGGTGGAGTCCCATGTTGGCTCCTGGTGGGTTTAGGCCAGGATTAGAATTGAATAGAATTCAATGGGTTTTTAGATAAGAAACTGTGTTGGGGTGGGGGTTGGGGAAACCTGAGCAGATCATTAGAGTGGGGACTGGGACAGCCCAAATTAGCTCAGATCCGGTGGGGGCTGGGAAAGCCCAGATATCTCCCATTGGGATTCATGGGGGCTGGGAATTAGAAAGAAATCTTTAACCCATATCAATTTAACTCTGTATCCTGGCGCCGAATCCAAAGGAGTTGCAAGGGAGCTCTATTTGACTTCCTGTACCCCAAAGCTGCCACTAGACCTCAATAACCCTATTCATTTAGTTACCCCAATTCTAGATCTCATCAGTTTTATCATATTTGAATTGGTTTTTCCTTAATGCTCATATTTCCTCTTGATCTAGGGGTTTCAGAATTTAGCTATTATGTTCCTGTAGGATTTCCTCAAAAGATCACTTTCAGGTGGTGATAATGGATTTTTTTCTATTTCTACATTCTTCTTTTGTTCTAATACTTCATGGCAATTTTCTTTCATTATTATACCAAGATTCTTTTTTGCTTATAGCTTTCAGGTAGTAATTTGTGTTTTCTCTTCTTGATCTGTTCTCCAGATCAGTTTTCTTGAGATATCTCGCATTCTCTTCCATTTTTTGGATCATATTTTGTTTTATTATTTCTTGATCTCTGGCTTCCCTTGTCCAATTCTAGTTTTTAAGGAGTCATTTTCATCCATAAGATTCTGAATATCCTTTTCTAGTTGGTTGACTTTCTTTCCATGATCTTTTCTTGCATTGTTGTTTTTTTAGTTTTTTAGTTTTTTCTAAAGTCTTTTTTGTGTTCTATAATTTTTGGGGGGGTAAGTGAGCAGGTGACCATTTAACATTACTCTTTAGGAAGGAGAGGCTTTTTAAAATTTTTGTCTCATCTTCTGAAGATGAACCCATATTCCCTATTCACATAATAACTTTATTTGGTTGGGTTCTTTCTCCTTTTTCTGCTTCATTTTGTAGCACATTACTGATGTAATTACCTCTAAATTCTGGAGTATGAGGGATAATTCTTCTGATCTTCCTTCAGTGCTCTCCTCTAGCCTGAACCCAAAACTGAGAATTCTACCCTCCTGTAAGTACCCACAGCCAGCAACATCCCTGCCCCCACTACCTTTGCACTCATCAGGCATGCTGCTTCCTTCTCATCCAGGACTGTGTCTCAGTAACACAGCTTAGCCTGGCATTCCTTCTCAGCAGAGGTTTGCTCAATTTTTCCTGATACCCTACACTGGGAAGTTAGTTTGTATGACTGGGGCTGAGGGTACATCCTAATCCAATAGCCCCAAGGCTCCTCACTTGCGGTTTCATCAGAACAAAACTGGAGGTATTTATTCTTCACAAGGGCCAAAATTTCTCCCAGGTATCTTTCTTTGTCTCAGGAAGTCTGATGTTCTGCCCCAAATCTTAAACCTCTATGTTTTCCCTAAGATACAATTTTGCTTGTTTATAGGGGAAATCTGGAGAGCTTGTATTGTTTTTGATGTAGTTCTAGTGTTAGAGAATTGATGTGAGAATCCCCTCTGATTGGGGGTGCAGGTTCAATGTGAAAGAATTCGTGAATCCGAAATCTGAATGGCAAAAAAGGAAGTTTTATTTTTCACTAAGAAGCTGTTTTAGGAGACAAATCTCTTAATGAGGCTATTTGCAAAGAATGTGTTAACAGAAACTTATTTTATGAGCAAATCTTGGGGGCTCCAGGCAGTTTGAGCTGATTATCAGACCAAGATCTCCCAAGTGAATCACTTTGAAGGCTTTTTTCCAAAATTTGTAATTTCCTAAATGGGGTTCTGACTATCCAAAAAGTCAAAGGGGGAGGTGATTTGCCCAAGACTTCCAATTGAATGAGTTGCTTATTTTAGAAAAGAACAGTCTGGAAAATATGCCCCCTCACAGACTCTCTGGAGGTCTGAGACCCCAAATCTCCTTTTTTTTTTTTTTTAATTTTTTATTCATTTTTCCAAATTATCCCCTCCCTCCCTCCACTCCCTCCCCCCGATGACAGGTAATCCCATACATTTTACATGGGTTACAATATAACCTAGATACAATATATGTGTGTAAATACCATTTTCTTGTTGCACATTAATTATTAGCTTCCGAAGGTATAAGTAACCTGGGTAGATAGACAGTAGTGCTAACAATTTACATTCACTTCCCAGTGTTCCTTCTCTGGGTGTAGTTATTTCTGTCCATCATTGATCAACTGGAAGTGAGTTGGATCTTCTTTATGTTGAAGATTTCCACTTCCATCAGAATACATCCTCATACAGTATTGTTGTTGAAGTGTACAGCGATCTTCTGGTTCTATTCATTTCACTCAGCAACAGTTGATGTAAGTCTCTCCAAGCCTCTCTGTATTCCTCCTGCTGGTCATTTCTTACAGAGCAATAATATTCCATAACCTTCAATTTACCCAACCATTCTCCAATTGATGGACATCCATTCAACTTCCAGTTTCCAGCTACAACAAAAAGAGCTGCCACAAACATTTTGGCACATACAGGTCCCTTTCCGCTCTTTAGTATTTCTTTGGGATATAATCCCAATAACAGCAATGCTGGGTCAAAGGGTATGCACAGTTTGATAACTTTTTGGGCATAGTTCCAAATTGCTCTCCAGAATGGCTGGATTCTTTCACAACTCCGCCAACAATGTATCAGTGTCCCAGTTTTCCCACATCCCCTCCAACATTCATCATTATTTGTTCCTGTCATCTTAGCCAATCTGAGAGGTGTGTAGTGGTATCTCAGAGTTGTCTTAATTTGCATTTCTCTGATCAGTAGTGCAAATCTCCCTTCTTTTACAGATCAAAGAGGATAGTTTCAGAATCCACCCTGTCATTCTGACCTTCCCAGAATCTTCAAACTCTTAATTAGAAGTAGCTACAAGAGTAATTGCTTGCATTGTTTCTTTCCCTTGGGACCTTTATCTTAGTTTCTTATACAAATCAGAAACAAATCCCTCCTAGCAGAAACAAAGGGCCAAGATTAAGCTAGCTTTTATAGATTCCCAATCAAGCATTCTAACAATGAAGACCAAGAAGAATCTAACTGTGGTAATTATAGACTGAACTCTCTCTACATATTGGTATAAACATTCATACAGCCATATGTCCCGTTTTGAGAATGTAAACTTTTATGTAAACTGGGTAGTTCTTCTGAGGATGTGATAGAGTGAACAGTAGGAAAAAAAAAAAAAAAAAAAAAAGGTATATTCCAGTCCACTAGGACTTATGTAGCAGGCGTAGCCCCTTTAAGATTCCTTGTCTGATCTACCTTTGGAACAAGATATTCCTAGGGGAAAAGATCCGTATCTGAGCCAGTTTGGGCTGTACCCAGCCCCCAGTTGGTTTGGGTTTTCAGCCCCCTTTGATTCAAGATCTGCTCAAACTAGTTTGGGCTTGTACCCAGCCCCCCCCCACCAGATCTGAGCTGGCTTGGATAAAGCCCACCAAAAATCTGGCCTTCAAGGAATTAACCTGAGCCCCGCCCATTGCTTCTTCAAGTTGATAAAAAAAGAGCAAAGCTAGAATCATGGGGGGAGGGGGGGGTCAGAGATCTGAAAGATGCCAGCTAAGATGCTTGCATCAGAGATTCTCCGTCCCTGCCGCTTTTGGCGTGTATCTTCCTCTAATGCCATTTACTAACCAGACCTTAACCTTGCTTCCAAACCTGGCAATAAACATCTTTTTACCCATTTAGGTTTTCAGCCTGTAAATTCATTTACAGGAGACTCTCGCCGCCACTAGACCTGATTTAACTTTGTATCCTTGCGCTGAATCCTAAAAGGGTTGCAGGGGAGCTCCATATGACTCCCTGTACCCGGAATCCTGCCACTAGACCTCACTTAATCCTATTGAGGTATATACCTCCTCATTGGGTTCATTTACCTCATCATTTTGAGGTTCCCTATTACCTCATCACTTAGACTTTCAAAATGAGATAGCCCAGGCAATAAAACTCAAGACAGCCAAGGTGTTTTGTAATTTGGAAAATATATTTTACTCCGGCAGGGCCAGGTTCCTCAAATGAGAGTTCCATCCCAAATGTAATTTGAGACAAGCCTTATAAGCAATTTTTGGTCAGTTCTGTTATCTTTGACAATATACAGAGAGAAGATAGGGGCTTACAAGATTTTTAGGGAATATACAATGGCAGATGTTTAACATAGATTATTTCTGATAGATAAGGGTTATAGATCTCGTTCCTATGGAATAAACATTCCTCAGACCACAAGGCGAAAGGAGTTTCCCTTGCTCTAGCTAAACACTTCAAAGGGAACTGGGCCCTAAGGCTGTGGAGGAGGGAAGGGGAGGCCAATCCTTTGTCCATTTCAAAAGAACCAGATGGGCTAGTAATGCCGAACAAAGGATCTTTATTACATAAATATTTTAACTTCATAAGGAATCATCTAAAAAAGAAAACAGAGTAGATAGTAAGATTAATAAGGGAAGGATATAGCTAGAATGGTCACTACACATTGATATATAGATATACTGGTACCTTCAGAGAAGGGAATTTATTTATATTCTTGAAGATCTTTCATTTAAATATTTTTCCTTTTTTTTCCCTGGTTATAGATGTATATTAACTTTTTAAATATACAATTCTTTTTTTTTTTTTTTTTTTTTTTTTGAGGCTGGGGTTAAGTGACTTGCCCAGGGTCACACAGCTAGGAAGTGTTAAGTGTCTGAGAGCAGATTTGAACTCAGGTCCTCCTGAATTCAAGGCTGGTGCTCTATCCACTGCGCCACCTAGCTGCCCCTAAATATACAATTCTTTTATGAATCATGTTGGGAGAGAAAAACCAGAACAAAAGGGAAAAGTCATGGGAGAGGAAAAAAAAACAGAAAAAAGAAGTGAACAATATGTTGCTTTACATTCAATCAGATGATGTTTTCTATATAAAGTTTATTAGGATTGCCTTGGATCACTGAACCACTGAGAACTAAGTCTTTCATAAGTCTTTGATCATCGCACAATCTTGCTTTAACTGGGTACAACTGGTTCTTTTTGTTGCATCAGCACCAGTTCATATAAATCTTTTCAGACTTTTCTAAAAATCAGTTTGTTCATCATTTTTTATGGAACAATAATATTCCATTACCTTCATATTATTCAGCTATTCCCTAACTGGTGGGCATCTACTCATTTTCCAATTCTTTGCCACCACAAAAAGAGCTGCTACCAACATTTTTGCACATGTAGATCCTTTTCCTTTCTTTAGGATTTCCTTGGACTACAAACCCAGTAATGGTACTTGCAGGGTCAAAGGGTATGCAGTTTTATAGCCCTTTGAGCATAGTTCCAAAATGCTCTCAAGAATGGTTGGATCGGTTTATAACTCCACCAACAATGCATTAGTGTCCCAGTTTTCCCACACCCCCTCCAACATTTATCAGTATCTTTTTCAGTTACCTTAACCAATCTGAGAAGTGTTTAGTGGGATCATAGAGTTGTTTTAATTTTTCTAATCAATAGTGACTTGAACATTGTTTCATGATTACAGATGACTTTAATAAGACCTTTATCACAAAAAATGGCTGTAAAAATTTTCCCCCAGCTTTGTGCTTCCCTTTTAATCTTGTGTTGGTCTTGTTTGTGCAAAAACCTTTTAATATAATTAAAAATATCCATTTTACATTTCATAATGTTCTCTGGTTCTTTGGTGTTCCCAATTTTAGCTCACCATTTTCTCTTCTTAATTGGTCTCATCTTAATCAAACATGCCAATTCTTCTTTCTCTACTATCCCTCAACCCACAAGGATGGACTGCTCCATATATTAGGACAGTCCATCTTTTGGAGCTACAACAAAACTAACAGGCTCAGGAATTTTATAAGTGAAGTACAAGAAGCATCTTACTAATTTCTACTTCTGATGCATAGGTTGGGAGCTCTAGTCAGCAAGGATGGCTGGGATAAGATGCCAAAGTGACAAAAAATCCAAGAAACAATTTCTGCTTAATTAATAATTTATTAATTATGTTTAGCAAATAGTTAATGGCAAATAGTTAAAGTGTCTTTCTCTCATAAAACAAAGATGAAACTTGTGTTAGCATTTATATATCCTTGGAAGAGTGGGTGTTCCTGACAGGTGGAAATCAACTCTGATTGATAAACAACTAATAAGAATGAAAATTATGAAATGGCCTTACTGGAAAGAGCAGATTGGTACATGAATATGATTAGGTCACTCTTGGCCAAAGAAGCTCATCTCTACCCCAAACAACCTGACAAAGGTAATCTAGATTATCTAGATAAAAGAATCTATTTTCTACCCAGTCTTACCTGAGGAGAACAACAGTGTGGTTACTAAGAATTCTACCTAGATAAGTGGAATCCCATCTAAGACTGAACCCAATTTATCACCAGCTCAGTCCTTCAGAAGCTGTCTTTACCTAATAACTACATAGAGAAATACAAAGGGAACAAAACCTTGGACTCCCCTCCCCCTATGATAGTAACTGGTTACTAATAATTATTTCTCTCATTAGGCAGGAGTTCTATCCTCAAAGTCTGCAGTCTAAGTAAAAAAAAAAAAAAAAAATTATCACACTCTTTATGCAGTAAGAGAAAACATAATCCCACATCCAGAAAACTCCCAGTCTAAGAGGAAAAACTCTTCCCCACACAACCTGAATAAAGGATAGTCTTTGCTTGGAGTTAATGTGAGTGTGAGAGAAGACAAGACAAAATTGTCAATCACTAGTATATCAAGCAGGTGGGGAGGCCTCCCAGGTACATCTCTAGAAGAGAGTTTTTTTTCTTGGCTAAATTGGGTTATCAAAGAAGTCTAAGGGAACAAAATTTCATCTATTTATCCTGAGCATGATCCCCTCTAATGCCCTAGGTTACTCCCCTGAATTCATCAGGAACTTTCAGTTCTTTTTCTTTCATAAAATAAGTGAGCCTCTCATCTCTGCGTGGTCAGAGATCAAGAAGAGTTATGGAACCATGTTTCCATCACTCCATCCGTGAACCTTACATTACTTACATCATGCTACTTACTATTTATTTGACTTGACCTTCATCATTGGCCTGTATTCCCCAACACTTAAAAGTACATGGCACACACTGGGTGCTTAATAAAGGTTTCACTAACTTATACTTTAGACCTGTTTCCTTATCTATAAAATGATAGTCTGTGCTAGATGACCTGTAAGTTTCTTTCCAGGTCTAGAGCCTGTAATACTATGAATTCCAAGTGAGATATTACAAGTGCTGGGGTGACTTCAATGAGTTCAATAATCAGATCCAAACAAATTCCTTTTTCAGGACATGAAAAGAACTGAGAAATATATAATAGAATAATCACTGGGACTGATTCTTCATTATACTATGTTTCTTCTCATTTATTAGATTTTTTTTATCATTAGGTAATTTCAATGATCTTTAAAAAGCTGTAAAACACAAGGTACTAAAAAACTAGAAATAGACAAAGTCCCCTCTATTTTCAGAAAAAAAAAGGAATTGAGTTCTTCAAAATCTCAGTAAATTTGACTTTGGTTCCTTTATAAAGCACTGAACCTGAAACCAGAATTAAATTTGAATCTAGATTCTAATACCTTCTGAATTAAATTTGAATCTAGATTCTAATACCTTCTATCTATGTGACCAGGAGAAAATAATTTAACCTCCTTAAAGCTCAGATTACTATAGGCTTAACAATACTACCTAACATAATACTAACATGGTTATTATTATTTCCAGCAAAATTCTAGTACACATTTATGAAAAGTATGATTGTTAGCATTTAAGGAAACAGTGATCACTACATGTTTATCAAGGAAAAAATATGCCAATGTAACTTCATTTCCTTGACAAAATTATAAATGGCTAGATCAGGTAAATGGAATAGATGGTATGTTAAGAATTTAGTAATACATCTGACAAAATCTCTCGTTACCCTTTTAAGCAGTCTCAATCAATGAATCACAATTATTTATTGCCTTCTATGTGCCAGACATGTTGACAGAGAACCAAGTTCAGGAGCATAATCATACAAGCCATATTGTCCGATTGATTCCTTAGTGTAAAAAACTATTATTGACACATCATGCTCTCAAGCTCCTGTGTTTTTCTGGCCATGCTCCACGTGAATTTCCAAACTAATCCTGGATCTTCTGTCCTCAGAATTAGTTAACTATTTCCTGTGGATTATTTGCTTTTATGAAACCTAGCTTTAACTCTAACCTAACTTTCTGTTTACCAACTTGGATTCAATTTGAACCATGCCCTTTCCATATCTATTTGGTCAAAATATTGTAGCTAATTTCTGGCACACAGTAGACCCCTCCCTTCCTGCAGTCTTCTAATCTTTCCTGAGGGCATAATCAAATGGTTTGGAGACCCAACAAGTGATAAGTAACATCAAATTGTAGCTAGATTAGAATTTCCCAGGCAATATTTCAATATCTACCAATTATTAAAGTGAAATCAATAAACATTTATTAAGTAGTTATCTAAAACATAGAAGGAACTGAGAATGCAAATCTAAAAATTACAATCCCTGCTCTCAAGAAGCTCATAATCAACTAGAGAGTGAGAGCAGGAAGATAAAATTGAAATATAACACAAAGTAGGAAGTGATAGGGGACAAAGGAGAAATCCACATAGTGACCTAGGAATAGAGAATACTTTAGTCAGAGGAAAGTTACATGTAGGAAATACCATCTGATCTGAACCCTGAAAGAAGACAGGATGCTAAAAGATGAAGATAAGGAAATAATTCATTAAAATTATTATTAGGGGCAGCTAGGTGGCTCAGTGGATAGAGCACCAGACTTGAATTCAGGAGGACCCGAGTTCAAATCTGGTCTCAGACACTTAACACTTCCTAGCTGTGTGACCCTGGGCAAGTCACTTAACCCCAGCCTCAGGGAATCAAATAAAATAAAATAATTATTAAATAATAATAATTATTATTATTTATTAAAATAAGGAATAATTTATGGGAATATTGGAGAAGAAAAAAAGAAACTTTGAGCATGGGGACAGTGGCTGGAACATAAACTACAATAAAAGGAGTTATATGAAATAAGGCTAGAAAGGTAGTTTAGAACCATATTGGAGAGGGCCCAGATCTGAAGGTTGTAGATAAAATGAACCAAGACCATTAAGTGATAAGGATGTGGAAAAATTCAGTTCCTGGAAACACACAAGAATTGAAGGAATTTGCCCAGAGAAGAAATCTTAGAGTGGACATAATCATGAATTACTAATACCTAAAGGGCCATCATAGGAAGAAGTATTAAAAGATTTGTATGGCCCCATTAGCATTAATGAATAGAAGTTATATATAGGCAAAATTCCTGGAACTTGAGATACTCCAGTGAAGGATGGATTATCACTTTATAGACAAAGAAGTAATCTAGGTAGCACAAGGAGATAAAAAATCATTGAAATAATAGAAGATTGGCCAGAAAAACACTGGTGTGATCTGAGTTCTAGCCCATATTTCTGTTTTAATTCTTTTCTCCCCAATCATGAATTGGCACAGCACCTGGAAGAGGGTAAAATTTCACTTCTGAGGCCAGGGCAACTAGGCAGAGGCATCTCCATGAGGACTTTCTTTCACTGCCTTAGACATGGAAGAACCCAGATCACCCCCTCCAGTTCTTGTGTCAGAACGGCCAGTTCTTGATGACATTCCTTCTGTAAACTTCTGAGTGTTTTTTTGAGTCTAGCTTCCTCCTTCCTCAGTACCTGGATTACTTTGGTCATTTGGTGGGTCTCACTATTGCTCAACGCTCCAGCCTCTCTAAACAGAAGTCTCTGTAGCCCATGGGGCCAGCTCTTGCTCCAGTCCTGCTCCAGAGTTGCCAGCTCACATCCCACAGCCTCCTGGATTTCTTTCATCATAATACTGCTTAGCTCTGGCAACCTTTGGAGTCTCTGGGAACAACTGCAGACCTGCAAAAACAATGAAGCCATTAATATCAGGTCCATTGGCAGCACTACATCATTAGATTCCAGAATCATCTCAACTAACAGAGGACCCTTACACCAGAAATGGATATTTTTAAAAATCAGCTATTTAGGTACATACTCACACTGGCTAGAAATGAGCCCTAAAATCACCAATATTTTACTAGAGTCATGTCTTTGAGGTAAGGCAGTGAAGATCTAGTTTATCAAGGCATTTTACCACTGAAGAGAGTGGGGAGAAGAAAGTCACTCCCTGACCAACAATAATAATAACTTAACATTTATATAGTGTTTAATATAGGCCAAGCACTGTACTAATTTATAATTATTTTATCCTTTAATAGCCATAATAACCCTGCAAGAAGGTGCTATTAATATTCCCATTTTTCAGAAAAGAAAACTGAGGCAAAGAGAGTCTGAGGCCACATTTGAAATCAGATCTTGACTCTAGTCCCTGTGTTTTATCTTTTAAATCCTACTTTCCTTTAAATGAGATACTTGTATGTGACAATCATGTGACCAACTGGCTTACAACAAAATACAACAAATATTGATTTAAAATTTTGAAACAAAATTTCTTTCAAAATTTCACTGACTTAAGAGATCATTCCTTATGACCAAGGTTGGATTCATGCCAGGGATGATTCAATCCTAGGAAAACTATAAATATTATTAATCACATTAAAATAAAAAATATTCTCAAACCACATGATTAGCAGAAAAAAAAAACTGACAACATGAAACAATCATTTATGTTTTTTTTTTCTTTTTCTTTTTTGCTGAGGCAATTGGGGTAAGTGACTTGCCCAGAGTCACAAGGCTAGGAAGTGTTAAGTGTCTGAGACCAGATTTGAACTCAGGTCCTCCTGACCAGGGCTGGTGCTCTATTCACTGTGCCACTTAGCTGCCCTAACCATTTATGATTTTTAAAAACTTACCTGTTGAAAGAAATAATTCTTTTCTATTTTATCAATAATTCATTATTAACTGGGATCCAGGCTTTACATTTCCTTATTCAGGGACCAGGACTTGTGAACCAAGGCAGATAGAGGAGATTACCTTTATCCTCAGGATACAAGCTTTACAATCTTGGGTAAGATCCCATCCATCTTGGGATAAAGTGAATTGGTGAATTTTTATCCTCCAGGGAATAAGCCCATGTCAGTCATCCCTCCACTGGAGTTCAAGGTAACCCAGAATATGAAAAAGAAAACCATAGTGGTCTAGGTGGAGACAGATTCCTGGGTCCAAACTGCAGGAGGCAGCTGGGTCTTAAGATCAAGGCTTGTTCTCAGAAGGAGGAACTGAAGACTTTTAACCTAACTCCTTATTTAAATGCCTACCAATCAGGTTTCAAAAAAGAAACAGGTATAGCTATGAGAGTATCAACTATCTAAAAGTTGCAATCCTTGTCAAATGTTTGGGAAGACATTAGATTAAGATGTCTTAATGTCTGATATCAGACTGTCAGATTAAGCTGTATATGTAAAGGGATTTCCTTAAGTAGAAGAAATAATCAGGTATTTTCAGAGTAAGAAACAAATAAGGAAAAGAAGTGTGTGTGTGTGTGTGTGTGTGTGTGTGTGTGTGTGTGTGTGTCCCGCCTTATGTTTACATGATTCTTGTCTCTGTGTGATATGCCCAGTACTTGTTTCAAATGGGTTAGGCAGAGAGCTGAGAAGCAGGATAAAGTCTTAACCAACCAGATCAGTAAAATTTTGCCTAAAGGCACCCCTTTTCTTGTGTTATCTAATTCATGTTCATTTGGTCAGAGCACTAACAGGTGAACTCTGAAACTGTGTTCCCTTTAATCTGTAAAAGAAGGGAGATTCAGGGTCTCAGGCTCTCCACTGGGAGAAGCATGCCCTTTCTCGACAACACCCTCTTAAGTAGTCTCATTCAGTTGGAGATCTCAGCCTAATATTGAGTGGCTTGAAACTCCAAGATAAGCAATCTCTTTTCAACTGGAAATCTAGGCCTGGGGAAAATATTGAAGAAATCTCATTCAATTGTGAATGAGAGCCCAAGCCTCAGACAGTTAATAAAATACAACTCTGAACCCCAAATCTTTGCAGAAGTCCAAAACAGGATTATGCTTGTTAAGGAAGCTCTCTTCTTGACAAAGCTGCCTGCCAGGACTCTTGCCCACTGTGAAGATATTCTCTTCTTAGTGTTAATCCTTGTTATTTCCCTGACAGGACTTTACCCACTAAGAAGTTTGTCTTCCTAGCAAAGCTGGCTTCTCAGTGCCAACAATCAATCTCTTTTGCCACAAAAAGTCGTTAGGATTCTTACAAGGTACTAAAGTCAGTGGAATTGATAGAGACAATAATTATCTAATTTAGCATAGTTCAAGTATGATTGATCTGATCCTACAAGGAGATGTTATGGGCCAGAACTTGAAACAAGGTACTAAATGGAATTGATGAGATAATGACTCTCAAAAGAGAGTATATATATAAGGACAGGCTCTCAGGGCCAAAGAGGACAAGCCCACTAGAGGAGGCAGAGACAGATTCATTCCATTTTCCACCTTTTTGCTTTTTGCTAAAACTAACCAAGCCCCAAGTGAAGGAGATAAGATTTTGACAGAGACAATAAAGAATTTGGACTTTAGCTTCTGGCTGCATTTGAGGTGATTATTACACTAAACTGAAACTAAGGCTGCTCCCAGAAGCCCCACCAGAAACCCACTCCCAGAAAATATTATATTTTAGAGAATGTTCTTTTCTAACAGATTTCAGGTTTGCGGATTTTTTTGCATTGGACCTGCGCTGACCAATTAGGAGGGCAAGGAATATTTTACCTGTTAGATCTATAGATAAAGGAAGAATTTATGACTAAACAAGAGACAGAGAATTACAAACTGTAAAACAGATCATTTCAATTATATAAAATTAAAAGTTTTTGCATAAACAAAACCAATATAAAATTAGTAGGAAAACAGGAAAGGGGGATATTTGCAACAAACATCTCTGACTAAAGACTTCATTTCTCAAATATATAGAGAACTTAGCCAAATTTATAGTAATACAAATCATGGGGCAGCTAGATAGTGCACTGGATAGACCACCAGCCCTAGAGTCAGGAAGACATGAATTTAATCCAGCTTCAGACATTTAATAGCTATGAGACCCTGAGTAAATCGCTTAATCCCAATTGCCTCAGCTCTGCCCCCCAAAATAGAAAGAATACAAGTCATTCCCCAATCAATAAATGGTCATAGGATATCAATAGGCAGATTTAAAAGAAAAAAAAAAAAACAACAAAGCTATAGTCATTTAAAAAAATACTCTAAGTCACTACTGATTAGAGAAATCCAAATTAAAACAAATCTGAGCTCCACCTCACACCTATCACATTGGCTAAAATGACAAAAAGAAAATGATTAAATGTTGGACAGGATGTGGGAAAACTGGGACATTAATGCACTGCTGCTAGAGTTGTGAACATCATGACCTAGAGAGCAATATGGGACGATTTTTTTTCACGCGACAATCAAATTGTGCATTGTAATATCCGGGCTAGCTCTCTGGAGGATCTGGGGACCACTCTTGGTCTTAATGGAGGAGTGAAGTAGACAATAGAGCCACCAGGAGTATGGTCAGATGGAATTTTCAGTCCTCCCAGCCCTTAAATACCTCAGTATGATTACATCATTACAACATATTAAGTATATGTGAACTAGAGAACCATTATCTTATCAATCACCCTGCTGTAAGTATATTTGCTTCAAGTATACTTTTCTCAGAGTTCCCCAATATCGTGGTCCTCTACAATGCATAGTTTTTGATCCAGCAGTACCACTGATGCCTAAGTATATATTCCAAAAAGATTTTTTTTAAAAGGGGGGAGGGAGACTTACTTATATAAAAACATTGTGGTTGTTTTTGTGGTGACTAAGAATTGGAAATAAAGAGTGTATCATATATACCTGAAATATTCATCAACTCTTCTATTTTGTCAAGAATTTATAGTTACCAAAGGAGAACTAGAGATCATTATTGATCATAAAATAGAGGATTTTAATTACATCAAATTAAAAAGCTTTTGTACAAACAAAACTAAAGCAAACAGGATTAGAAGGGAAGTAACAAATTGGGAAAACATTTTTACAGTTAAAGGTTCTGATAAAGGCCTCATTTCCAAAATATATAGAGAACTGACTCTAATTTATAAGAAATCAAACCATTCTCCAATTAATAAATGGTTAAAGGATATGAACAGACAACTTTCAGATGAAGAAATTGAAACTATTTCCAGTTACATGAAAGTGTGTTCCAAATCACTACTAATCAGAGAAATGCAAATTAAGACAACTCTGAGATACCACTACACTCCTGTCAGATAGGCTAAGATAACAGGAACAAACAATGATGAATGTGGGAAAACTGGGACACTGATGCATTGTTGGTGGAGTCGTGAAAGAATTCAGACATTCTGGAGAGCAATTTGGAACCATGCCCAAAAAGTTATCAAACAGTGCTCCTACTGTAGTAGTAGTACTACTACTGGGCTTATATCCCAAAGAAATACTAAAGAAGGGAAAGGGACCTGTATGTGCCAAAATGTTTGTGGCAGCTCTTTTTGTAGTGGCTAGAAAGTGGAAAATGAATGGATGCCCATCAATTGGAGAATGGTTGGGTAAATTATGGTATATGAATGTTATGGAATATTATTGTTCTGTAAGAAATGACCAACAGGATGAATACAGAGAGGTTTGGAGAGACGTGTATGAACTGATGCTGAGTGAAATGAGCAGAACCAAGAGATCACTATACACTACAACAACAATACTGTATGAAGATATATTCTGATTGAAGTGGATATCTTCAACATAAAGAAGATCTAATTCACTTCCAGTTGATCAATGATGGACAGAAACAGCTACACCCAGAGAAGGAACACTGGGAATTTGAGTATAAACTGTTTGCACTATTGTCTATCTTCCCAGGTTACTTATACCTTCGGAAATCAGTTCTTACTGTGCAACAAGAAATTTGGTTTTACACACATATATTGTATCTAGATTATACTGTAACACATTAAATATGTATAATGTATTAAATAAATATGCCTGTCATCTAGGGGAGGGAGTAGAGGGAGGGAGGGGGAAATCTGGAAAAATGAATACAAGGGATAATATTGTTAAAAAAAAAAAAAAAAGAAGAAGAAGAAGAAGAAGAAGAAGAAATTACCCATGCATATGTAATGTCAAAAAAATTATAATTATAAAATTAATTTAAAAATAATAATAATTGATAGTCACTGCCCCTGAGCTCACTTAGCATTCTTCCTTAAACTTCCATGTTACGGAGCAGCACACAACACAGATTTACAGCAAAATCACCCTGAGTTTCCTGTTGAAGTTTACTCAGGACTACATAGCCTTTCAGGCAAGCTCAAAAGTTTGCTGTGGGATACAACTGAGGCACCAGTACCACAAAGCTGTGAATTGCCAATGCCAAGGAAAAATAGGTTCTGCTAGTGTCCGAGAAAGCAGGCTTTAAACTGCTGGTGTTGAGCTACAGAACTAAGGAATAGAAAAATAGGACGGGGTACCAGGACAGAACACTTCATGCTGACAGAACTGCTCTACCAAGCCTGAAGGCAAAAGCTCAATGTCACTCAGCCAGTTCTGATTTCCCAAAAATCAGTTGGGTCAAAGTTGGGATAGTCTGATGAACTTAAATTGCTCCTTGTGGGAAGCGGCTAAGATGCTTTAAAATCCAGCCTCCAAGGGAATCATAATCAGAAGGGATGCAAGAGAAAGTAATAAAGAAAATAGGAACACACAGGGTAGAAGAGACTGAAAATACCAAAAATTTCAGGAAGGAAAAAAACCTCAAAGACCTTTGTTCATAAACAGATATATCAACAAGTAAAACTGAAACAGAAGGAAATATCAACACCAACAAAACAATTAACTATCAACTACCACAACATTCATATGTGAAACTATCCATCAGTTACAGCAATGGAGAACTTTTGAATGCTCTGGATAAGTTCAATTACCTTGGCAATATACTTTTCAAGATTATATATATTGATAAAGAGGTTGACATACTTATTGACAAAGCTAGCTTGGTGTTAGAGAGGTTCTGAGGAAAAGTGTAAAAGAAGAGAAGTTAGACCAACTGTCAAACTGAAGGTTTCCAGAGTCATCATGGAAATGGACATCATCATTGTTGCATGCCAGTGAAATTTGGACAGTATACCAGGAAAATTAGTTTCCTTCATTTAGATTGTCTTAGAAAGGTTCTGAAGATCCCCTGAAGGATAAAACACTTGATATTGAGGTCCTTTTGCAAATTAAACTGCCAAGTATTCAAACTCTATTGCAAAGAATGCAACTCCATTGGGCAGGCCACATTATTCAAGTGCTAAATGTATGCTTGCCAAAAAGACTTTTTAAGAAGAACTAAGGCTGTATCAAAAAAAAAAAAAAAAAAAAAAGTCATACAAGGACATTCTCAAGGTCTCTCTTAAGAACTTTAGAACTGATTGTATGACATGGGGACACACTAGCTCAGGATTAGCCAGCAGTGTGCCTTCATCAGAGAAAGTACTGTTCTCTATAAGCAAAACAACTGAATAAATTCAGAAGAAACAAGATGTACAAGTTAAACGCACCTCAAATGTTCATAGGGACTATTTTTGTCCTACCTCACACAGAACATTCAGAGCCCATATCAGTGTAATCAGACACAGTTAGACACAAAAACTGGATTCTTAACATAGTGGTGTCATTTTGATCCTCTTCGAGAATGAAGGACAACAATCAACCAACCAACAAAATGAAGGAAAAAAATACAATATTTGATGACACTCAAGACTCTATGGAATTTGAAAAGACTATGGAACCACAATATACTATGAGTACTTTAAAAGAAAAATGAGAATTATGAAAGTAGAATTTATGTCCTCAACAGCAAAAATAACAAGAATAGAAAAACAAAAGAGAGAACAATGGATGGGAATGCAAGCAAATACAGAGTAAGTAAAGGCTAACCTAGAGGGGAAGCAAAAAACACTACTATTAATAGAAACCACAATCACTATAAAAGCAAAACTTATGGATCTAGAAGACAAACTAAGTACCAAAGAACTAAATAAACAAAACAGGGCAAAAAAAATCTTAACACAATACTGAAAATAATAGAAGAAAACTACTTCTGAACATGGAAAATGAAATTACACTTCCAAGAATCCACAGATGACCCTAGGAAAGACTATAACAAGAAGACTACAAACTCCAAGTCACACAATGGTTAATTTGAACAACTTAGAAACAAGCTCTGCAAGCCACCAAGAGAAAAACTTTCAAATACAAAGGAAAGTACATTTGAATAATGCAAAACTATTCCACATGAACTAGAATAAGGATAAAATAATGTGTTCAGAAGTCTACAGGAGCTCAGAATGCAGCCCAGAAGGCTTCCCTGCAAATCTGAGCTTAACACATATAGGACAAAAGATAGAGGTTCCAAAAAAAAAAAAGAAAAAAAAAGTTTAAAATACTTTTAAGGGAAAAAAAAAAGAGAGATTATTTGCTTCTCAAATACCCCAAACAACAAAATTCAGAACAAGTGAATAAATGCCAATAGCAACAGCAAAAGTGACAGAATGACCACTTAGAAACTCCTTTCTTAAATGTATAAGGAGAAAGGGGTGCAGTAGGAAATATGCTACACACATCAAATTACCAATAAGATATTAAAAGATCTTACTATAAACAAATCATAAACAAAAAATACATATTTTATAGCTGTGAGTAATGCATTCTTAACAAAACAAGGGATAGAGGCAATTACAAAAGTTAAGAGAGAATTTTGATTGCATGAAATTGAAAAGGTCTTAATGAATAAAAATAATGGGCCTAAGATAAGAACTTAATTGAATGGGGGCAGCTAGATAGTGTAGTGGATAGAGCACCAGTCCTGAAATCAGGAGGACCTGAGTTCAAATCTGGCCTCAGACATTTTAATACATCCTAACTGTGTGACCCTGGGTAAGTCACCTAACCCCAATTGCCTCAGCAAAAAAAGGGGAAAAAAAAAAAAAAAAAGAACTTAATTGAAGATGAAGAAATCTTTATAACAGATTTCTCAGATAAAGTTTTAGAACTGAAAATATATAATTTGACATCTACAGAGAAAACAACTAAAAAATATCTACAGAGAAAGCAATAACCTCATTTTCTATTGACTGTGTTGATAACTCCTCTTTGATACTTTTTTCCTATCAAGTTTTTTGGGACACTGTCTTCTCTCGTTTTCCTCCTACCTATCTCATCATTTTTTTCTCTGTCTCCTTTTCTGTACCTTTCTCTAGATCATGTCCTTTAACCATTGATATACCTCAGGGTTTTGTCCTGGACCTCTTTTCTTCATCTATACTACTTTATTTTATAAATCATCAATTCCTATGGATTTAATTTCCATCTTTAAATTGATAATTCTCAAAACTATCTATCTATCTTGTTCCAATCTCTCTGATAATCCCTGATCTTGTATTTTCAACTGTCTTTCAGGTATCTCAAACTGGATGTCCAGGAGACATCTTCAATTCAATATATCCAAAACTGAACTCTTCATCTTTCCCCCTAAATCTTTCCCACCCCTATTTCTATAGAGGTAAATATCATTCTCCTAGTCCCTCAGACTTGAAATCTTGAAGTACTAAACTCCTCATTCTTTCACTTCCCATATACAACCAAGGCCTGTCAGTTTTACCTTTTCAGCATCTCTTGAATATATCATCTTCCCTCTTTAAAGCTGCCATCATCATACTTAAGACCCTCATCATCTTATATTGCATTATTACAATAGACTGACGGTGGGTCTGCCTACCTCAGATCTCTATCTGCTATTTAGCAATTAAAGTGACTTTTCTAAAGTATGGATCCAATCATATCACCCCTTTTATTTCCCTATTATATTGAAGACTCCTTATTGCCTTCAAAAACAAATACAAAATGCTCAATCTGGCATTCTAAACTCTTTATAATGTAACCCTGTCCTATCTTTCCAGTCTTCTTACATTTTGCTTTATAACACACACTCTTTAATCCAAAAACACTGGCTTCCTACATCAAGACATTCCATCTCTCTCTTCCAGATGTTCTCTCTGGTTGTGCCCAATGCTCAGAACACTCAATTATCTGCTCTGACAACTGAACTCCCTTGTCTTCCTTTAAGATTGTTCAGTTGTTTTTCAGTCACATCTAACCCATTTGGGCTTTTCTAGGCAAAGATACTAGAGTGATTTACCATTTTTCCCCCCTCTGGCTTATTTTACAGATGAAGAAACTGAGGGAAAGATAGCTAAGAGACTTGCTCAATTTCACACAGGAAGTTAAGTATTAAAACCCACTCTAAACTCAGGAAGTTAAATCTTACAGATTTCAAGCCAGGCAGTCTTTCCAGGACTTAAAGAAAGTCAAAGAAGATGAAGGACAGTATTCCAGACATTGAGGACTTCCAAGAGAGAACAGCTGAGAGCTGAAGCATGTTGTTCGAGTTGGCCACTGCCAACTGATCAAAGAGATGTGACAGGTAGTAAGATGTAAAAAGAGTAGGCAGGAGCTAAGTTTTGAAAGGCTTTGAATGCCAAATAGAGCATTTTGTATTTTGCCATGGAAGTGATGATTCATTAGAGTTTCTTTGTAGGGACTAAGACAGTCAGACCTATTCATCAAGAAAATTGCTTTCGTGGCTGAATGAAGGATGGATTAGAGTGGGGAAAAATTCAGAATAACAAGGAAGATTGGGGGGGACGAGGGAAAGAGTTTAGGGGGAAAGACAATGAGTAATGCTTTAGATATGTTGTAGATTGAAGGTCAAACAAAAATTAGGGATAAAAACTAGAGTTTTGCAAGGAAAATCAGAGGAAAAGGTGAAAATCCAATAGATTATGATTGGACAGAGATGGCGCATGTATGGGTCATGGCAAAAACAAGATATGACTATATTTGTATGTGGCTAAGGGTAGGTTGAAGAATAATTCACAGGAATTGAGAGTTAAGATCTGAGTCAAATATCAAGGGTATAAAAAAGGGAGTAAGTGATTCAATCCAATTCCAGTGAAGTCAAGGGTTAGGCTAGGAAGGGAACACACCTCAAAGAACAATATAAGCTACAAAACCAAGAGCTCCTCAAATCCCCAGATCCAAGATAGGTTCCTGCCAATTATAGGTTTATTCCTTACCTTGGTATTCCATGCTGCTCTTTGCTGATTCACAGCCTCCTGAAGTCTTTGGCTCAGTGCTTCTAGGTTTTTCTGTATTTTATCCATCTCCTCAGTTAGGTACTGAGGATTGCAGTATTCTAGGATCTCTGGCAAAATTATATCCTGCTTAACAGTATTAGGAATATCTACCGGCCTGGCATCCAACACTGTGTCCTACAAAGTGTGAGAAGTTTTTATCAGGTATTTGAGCTTCAATTCTTCACCATTTCATTTAAAAAAAGAAAAAAATTAAATTTTTATCATCATTCAATACAATTCATGGAGCAATATTGCAATGTAAACATGATATCTATTAAGGAAGAAAAATTGAAGTTGTTTGAATTTTTACTTATTACAAAATGGATTTTTTTTAAAAGTTAGAAATAAAGATCAGAGGCCATGAGCAAATCTGGACCTCCAAGATTTAAAAATATATATATATATATATATATATTCAAGTGATGGAGTATAGGTGCTTTCTTTGATAACAGATAGATAACTGACTAGTCATTTGTTAACCTACCCACTTTTCCTAATCCCCAAGGAAGAATAATAGTTGGAAAGGGTTACTGATGACTTAGCTGATAGCACTAAATAAGAATAGAAGGAGAGTATGGGGGGGAAAGCAGAAGACAAAATTCAGCATCAGGTCCCCTACTATTAATTTACCATCCATTGCCAGTATACCAGCTCCATATGCTTCCACTCCAGAAAAGCTTCCAGGCAAGAATTTTCTGATTCCAACTGCTGCAGTAGCTGAAACAAAAAGAAAGGCAAACCCCAATGAGAAAAGAACTCTGGCAGGAAACTATGCAGACCATTATCCCCTCAGTCACACAGACTCCTTATTCCAACCCACCACTAGTAGCTTAAGCAGTTGACAAGTCTTGTTTTTATATTTGTAACATCTCTAATAAATATTCCATTTTCCCTCCTAATATTAGCATCCTGGTACAAATACAACTGGACTATTGCAATAGTCAGCTGAAAGGTCTCTCTACCTCAGATCTCTTCCCCACTCCAGTTCATTTTAAACTCAATTATTAACATGATCTTCCTAAAACTCAGGTCTGACTATGCCATCCCCTGTTCAATAAACTCTACTGGCTTTTTATTGCTTCCAGAAACAAATATAAAATCCATTGTTTGCTACTCAAAGCACTTCACAACCTGTCCTTTCATCTTTGTATATTTGATTCAATATTAAGTTCTACAGTGACATTGCCCTACTTGCTTGTTTCTCTCACAATAATTCCCATTCTCTGACTCCAGAGCCATTTTCGTGGCTCTCCCCATGCATAGAATTTTTTTCTTCCTTGTCTCCTCCTACCAGTTTCCCTGGCTTCCTTGTCTCTCAACTTCTGCAAGAAGTTCCAAGTCCTCCTTAGTGTCTGTCTGTCTGTCTTTCTCTCTAACACACTCACACAGTATCTTATATGTACCATCTTTACACAGAGGTCACATTGGACATCTTCCTGAGAACGGATTATTTTTTTAAACTTTCTTTGAATCTCTAGTATTATGTCAAAGACATACTAGGTGCTTAAAAAAAGAGTGTGTGTTATAAAGCAAAATGTAAGAAGACTGGAAAGATAGGACAGGGTTACATTATAAAGAGTTTAGAATGCCAGATTGAGCATTTTGTATTTGTTTTTGAAGGCAATAAGGAGTCTTCAATATAATAGGGAAATAAAAGGGGTGATATGATTGGATCCATACTTTAGAAAAGTCACTTTAATTGCTAAATAGCAGATAGAGATCTGAGGTAGGCAGACCCACCGTCAGTCTATTGTAATAATGCAATATAAGATGATGAGGGTCTTAAGTATGATGATGGCAGCTTTAAAGAGGGAAGATGATATATTCAAGAGATGCTGAAAAGGTAAAACTGACAGGCCTTGGTTGTATATGGGAAGTGAAAGAATGAGGAGTTTAGTACTTCAAGAACCCAAATAAGATAAAAACTCAGTGAACTAATATCACAAAATGCCAATAATCCCTAACTACTAACTCTCACTCAGTACATTCTATCTTCCTCTACACCACACTCCAGGCAACATAGCATCACAGGACTTCTCATTTTTGAATCAATCAGCTTGAGAGGAACTGAGACTCTTAGATCCAATTTCTTGGAATATATCTATGAAAGAATGCCACAAAAAGGACAGAAAATGGCAGGGGGAGGGGAGAGAAAAGGGGGAAGGACTGAAGCTTTCAGAAATATCAAGAAGAAAACTTGGGAAAAAAAAAGTCAGATAAACCAACAATTTTTTAATGGCAGAAGGAAATATAACCTCCAAATCAAGGAAGAGTTCAAGTACCTATGAATAAGTAATACAAGACAAAGAAAAGTCTCAATATCTGATGAAACAGAAGTCACTTAGTGTGTGATCCGCACCAAAAAGGGATGCTACTACTGTTCAAGGAGAAGAGATTATGCTCTATGGCAAAGAGAAATGTTGGAAGAAAAAAAGGAATGAAGAAGGAGTAGTATTTATAAAGCAGTATAAAACCATCTAAAAAAATTTTAAATACAGATCAATGAAAACAGACTAGATGAGGGGAAAATCAAAAGCAACTCAGTAACCTAATGTTTAAGAAGAGAAATTATCTAGGAAAACACAAAACACCTTATCTGACAAAACAATTGTCTGGTAAAAACTAGATGTAGACCATCGTTTTACATCATATTCTAAAATACATTCCAAAATGGATAAGTGACATTAGTATTAAAGATCATACTATTAAAAAAAATTAGAATAGAAACAGGTCATATACCTGTTTCACAGCTATGGGTAAACAGATATGAGATATAAAGGTATAAGATAGAGAATAATTACAAAAAGGTTAAAGAGAATTTTGATTACAGGGGAATTAAGCTTCTGCACAATTAAAATAATAAACAAGACGAGAAGTGGGTCAAATGAGAAAAATAAAATTTTTGTATCATATTTTGGATAAGGATTTGGTATTCAAGATATTTAAAAATAATGTTTTACTCACATACACACACACACACACACACACACACACACACACACACACACCTTCACTCACTTTACATAAATTTGTATTACACAAATTCAACCTTATATAAAGACTCCTGAAAAGCATGCTTATTCCAAAAAGACATGTACTTTAAGGTGTGCTATGTCTGTCTCTCTCTTCATTTTCTCTTCATTTTTATCGTTTAGCTCAGAGTTCCAGGGCCTCTCAACCACACATATCAAAACAAAACAAAAAAACCCACAACAGTAAAAAGCCTTCCAAGTAAAAGCAGAAGAACATAGGCACTGAGAAACTAAATGCCACTAGATAAGGGGTTGTTTGAGAAGTCAAAATGGTAGAAAAATGGCAAGGAGTTGCCTGAGTTCTTACCAATTCACCTTGAAACAACTTTAAATTGTACCTCAAAGGAACTGTGGAGTGAAAGAATCCACAAAATAATGGGGTAAAACAATTTTCAAATCCAAGATAACTTAGAATGATTGCATAAAAGGTATCTCTTGGGTAAAGGGGAACACAGTCAAACATAAGCTGTACTCAAACAAGCCAGAAGAACACTAACCCTAGCATGAATATCAATCCAAGGTCCTCCACGTGTGCAAAAATGTTTGTAGCAGCCCCTTTTACTTGGAGAATGGCTAAATAAGTATATGAATGTTATAGAATATTATTCTATAAGAAATGCTGATTTTAGAGTCCTGGAGAGACTTACATGAACTGATGCTAAGGGAAATGAGAAGAACCAGGAGATCATTGTATATGGCAATCAATATCCTATAACAATAAATTCTGATGAACGTGACTCTTTCCAACAACGAGATGACTGATACAGTCCCAATAATCTTATGACAAAGAGAGCCATCTACACCCAGAGAGAGGACTGTGGGAACTGAAAGTGGATCACAATATGAACATGTGTTGTTCACTTCCTTTTTGTTTTCTTACTCATCTACATTCCTTTTTGATCTGATTTTTCTTGTGCAACAAGAGAATTGTATAAATATGTTTATACATATTGGATTTAACATATATTTTAACATGTACAGCATATATTGGATTGCTTGCCATCTGGGGAGGGGGTGGAGAAAAGGGGGAGAAAATCTGAAATAAAGCTACGCAAAGTTGAAAAATTATCCACCAAATACAGAGGCTTGGACTCTGATAGGCATTGTTTTATACTTCCTTTTTCATTTGGTCATTTCTATTTTATTTAATATTCATATCTACATGAACTGATGCTAAGTGAAATGAGCAGAAACTTCAACACTATAGGAGGATCAATCTGATGGAAGTGGCTATCTTTGGCAATGAGAGGATCCAATTCAGTTCCAATTGATCAGTGATGAATAGAACCAGCTACACCCAGAGAAGGAACACTGGGAAACTGTAGTGTTCTTAGTTTGCTGGAGGTCTTGGAGCAGCCTTCCTTCAGTAATCACCACAAAAATAGCCAGGTGTTAAAAGTACAAATTCTTTATTATCTCCTTCACAATCTAATTTCCTTGCCTGGAGCCCTAGCCAGCTTTCTGGAGAAGAGCCTTTCAGACCTGCCTTGGTCTCAGTGGGGAAAGGGGGAAGCTAGGCCATCCACCACAAGGCTGATGAAGATAAAATGAATCTGAGTCCCAAGGCTTATGCTCCAGTCTTCTGTCTTTCTCCAAGCCCTTCTGAGTCTGTGTCTGGCTCTCACAGGCCTTGGTCTCAGCGGAGAAATGAAGAGAGTATGCCACCACGGTGGTGTGAGATGAAGTGAGTGAATCTGTCTCTCAGTCCCCCAGGAGAGCCACCAGGAGCCTGACCAAAGAAGAAATGAATCTCTCTACTTGGCTCCGAGAGCTTGAGCTCCCAACTCTAGTCCTTTGCCTTCTCTGGCTCTGGCTCTGACTCTGGTTCTGAGTCTCAGCTTATATTATCTACACTGAGGATAAACCAATCATTATATCACTAGGAGACCATTATCTGTTATAAGATTGAATCAATCATGCTGAACTTAGAGAACTATTAAGCACCATGCTAAACTAGATAACCATTGTCTTATCAATTCCACTGAATTAGCACCTTGTAAGAATCCTTGTTTCAAGTACAGAGTTCTGGTCCATAACAGGAAACGAGTGTGGACTGTGTGCATTTTTGTTTTTCTTCCCAGGTTATTTTTACCTTCTAAATCTGATTTTTCTTGTGCAACAAGAATATATATAAATATGTACACATATATTGTATGTAAGATATATTTTAACATGTTTAACATGTATGAGACTGCCTGCCATCTAGGGGAGGGGGTAAAGGGAAGGAAGGGAAAAGTTGGAACAGAAGGTTTTTCAAGGGTCAGTGTTGAAAAATTACCTATGCATATGTTCTGTCAATAAGAAAAAGAAAAATTATCCATGTATATGTTGAAAATAAAAAGCTTTTTTAAAAAATTAAAAATCATTTGAAATTTGAAAATTTTGAAAAAAAAAAAACAAACAAACAAACAAACAAACAATCCAAGGTCCTGTAGTTTTAGGTCAGCAGGCTGGTAGCATAGCAAGACAATTGTGTTTTCAGCCCTGATTCAGCAAGCTAGTGGCCAAGCCTGGCAGGCCCAGATACCCTAGCACAACAGTAGAGCTATCAGACCCAGAGCCACTAATGCAACAGATACAACCAATCTCAGTGACCTCATTACAACAGGTAAGACACAAGCCCTCGAGGATTCAGCAAGTTGTTAGCCCTAGAGACCCCTACAAAGCAAGCCAATGGTCAGGCTCCAGCACAAGAATCTTAGGATAGTGTCTCCTGAACCCAACAGAACAACTTAGTTTCAAAAGTGATTTAATAGGGTGGCAAATAAGCCTTTTTTGCTTCCCCCCCAACCCCCCCCAAAAAAGCCCTTACCACATAAAACTACTATGGCAAAAGGGAAATTCGAATCACAAATTCAGAAGATAACAATGCCTACATATGCCACCTCAAAATGAAATGTGATCTTGAGAACAAAAAGAACTCCTGGAAAAACTCACAGGATTTTGAAAAATAAAGTAAGGTAAGTAGAAGGAAAATTGGAAAAAGAAATGACAATTATACAAGGTAATCATGAAAAAGGCAACACAACTGGACAAACTGGAAAAAATGTACAAAAATTCACTGGGGAAAAAAAAAAACCCAACTCATTAAAAAATAGAACTGTGGGGCTAGGTGGAGGAGTGGAGAGAGCACCAGCCCTGAAGTCAGAAGAACCTGAGTTCAAATCCAACCTCAGACACTTAACATTGCCTAGCTACATGAACCTGGGCAAGCCACTAAATCCCAATTGTCTCAGCAAAAAAATAAAAATAAAATAGAAATGACCAAATGAAAAAGGAGGTATAAAACAATGCCTAAAAAAAGTAGACTTGGCCAATGAAAAAAGAGAAACAAAAACTAAATGAAGAACATTTTCTTAAAAATTAGAATTGTTCAAGTAAAACATAGGAGATATCAAGAACCAATCAAACAAAATCAAAAGAATAAAAAAACAGGAGGGAAATACACAGTATGCACAACTGTTAATGTGAATGTGATGAACTTATCCATAAAATGGAAATGGATAGCAGAGGATAAAAAAAAAAAAAAAAAAAACCCAAATGATACAATATATTGTTTACAAGAAACACATTTGAATATATATAAGGGGATAAGCTAGAAACCTTCCTTATACGACCAGGGTAAAGTAAGGATGTCATTATCACTGCTATTATTCAATATTGTATTAGAAATGTTAGGTATAAAAATAAGAGAAGACACTGAAGGAATTAGAATAGGCAATGGAAAAACAATACTATTACCCTTTGTGGATACGATAATATACTGAGAGAATCACAAAAGAATCAACTAAAAAATTAACTGAAATAATTAACTTTAGCAAAGCTGCAGGATATAAAATACTCACATAAATCATCAGCATTTCTATATATTGCCAATAAAATGAAGCAACAAGAGATAGAAAGAAAAATTTTATTTAAAATAACTGTACAAAATATAAAATACGTAGGAATCTACCTGACAAGACAAACACAGGAATTACATGAACACAATTACATAACACTTTTCATACAAATAAAATGAGATATAAACAATTGGAAAAATAATTGCTTGGGTAGGCTGAGCTATTATAGCAAAAATAACAAGTCTACCCTAAATTAATTTACTTATTCACTGCCATCCCAAATTACCAAAAATTTGTTTTATAGAGAGAAAAAAAAATAACAAAATTCATCTGGAAGAACAAAATCAAGAATATCAAAAATTGATGAAAAAAATGTAAGTAGCCTAGCAGTACCAGCTTCCAAACTATGTAATAAAGCAGTAATGATGAAAACAATTTGGTACTGGCTCAATATAGAGTCGTAAATCAATGGAATAGATTAGGTACACACTACATTATAGTAAATTACCACAGTAATCTGATAAATCCAAAGATCCAAGTTTTTCAGACAAAAGCTGACTATTTGACAAAAAAATCTTAGGAAAACAAGAAAACATTATGGCAAAAACAGGTATAGACCAACATTTATCACTGTATACGAAGATAAGGTCAAAACAGGTACATGATTTACACATGATTAGGAGAGCATGAATAATTTGTCAAGATAAGAGGAAAATTGGGGCAGGTGATTGGTGTAGTGGATAGAGCATCAGGGGGATCTGACTTTAAATCTGGCCTCAAACACTTCTTGGCTGTGAAACCCTGGGCAAGTCACTTAACCCCAATTGTCTTAGCAAAAAAAAAAAGTAGGTAACAAGGGATTATCAATTTTTACAGCAACTTTCTCCAGGAACAGCTAGATGGCACAGTAGATAGAGGCACCAGTCCAGGCTCCCTGCCCCCCCCCCAAAACCAAAAAAAGATAAGGGAAGAATTTAGAACTAAAGATATAGAGAGCAATACTAAATGAAAAATAATTCTGGTTATAGAAAATTTTTAAAGTTTTTACTTTTTACACAAACAAAATTAAAAAAAAAAAAAGATAATTTTTGCAACAAATATCTCTGATAAAACCCTCATTTCTAAAATATATAAAGAACTGAGCCAAACTGATAAAAGTACAAGTCACTGCCCAATTGAGAAAAAAAATCAAAGGATATAAGCAGGTAGCTTTCAAATAAAGAAATCAAAGCTACCTATAGTCATATGAACAAAAGCCCTAAAGTACTATAGACTAGAAAAATGAAACAATTCTAAGACACCATCTCATAGCCATCAGATTAACTAACATGACAGAAAAGGTAAATAATAAATGCTAGAGGGGAATGTGGTAAAATTGGAACACTAATGCACCACTGGAGAGTAATTTGGAACTATAAAATTGTGCATACTCTTTGACCCAGATGATAAGACAGAAATGGACCCACCTCTACAAAAATATTTATAGCAACTCTTTTGTAGTAGCAAGAATTGGAAACTGAATAGATGCCCATTAATTAGGGAAAGGCACAATAAAGTATGGCATATGAACGCAATGGAATATTATTGTTCTACAAGAAACAGATTAACAGCAACTAGGTGGCATATTGATAGAGCACCAGCCCTGAAGTCAGGAAGACCTGAATTCAAATCTGGCCTCAGAAACTTAACACTTCCTAGCTGTGTGACCCTGAGCAAGTCACTTAATCCCAATTACCTCAGCAAAAAAAAAATTAAAAATTTAATTGGAGACTAAATAACCTATCTTAAAGAATGAATAAGCTATAAAATAAATCATAGGTACAATCAATAATTTCATTAAAGAGAGTGACATTAAAACGACATATCAAAATCTATGGACTACAACAAAAACAGTAATTGGAGGATAATTTATAACTCTAAATAATTCTATCAATAAAACAGAAAAAGATCAGACCAATTGGACATGCAATTTTTAAAAAACTGAAAGAGAACAAATTAAAAATTCCCAATTAGATACCAAAGTAGAAATCCTAAAACTTTTTTTAAAATGAGATTAATAAAACTGAGTTTACAACACCAAATTAATAATAAAACTAGTTGGTTTTATAAAGAAACAAACAAAATAGATAAGCCATTGGTTAATGATTTTTAAAAAATTAGGTAAGAAAAGCAAATCACTAATATCAAAAATGAAAAGGGTCAACATACCACTAATGAAGATGAAAACAAAACAAATATCAGGTGCTATTTTGCCAAATTATATGCCAAAAAGTTCAACAATTTAAGTAAAAAGGAAGAATATTTACAAAAATATAAACTACCTAGATTAACAAAAGAGGAGGTAGAATATAAAAATGAAACTATCTTTAGAAAAAGAAACTGATCATGTCACAAATGACCTTCATAAGGAAAAAGCAACAGGACTTAATGGTTTTACATTTTAAGTATACCAAACATTTAAAGATCAACTAATTCCATTATTCAATAGATATCTGGAATAAGAGGCAAAGGAGTCCTATCAAACTCCTTTTATGTAATAAATATGGTACTGATAGCTAAACCAAGAAAATCAAAAACAGAGAAAGAAAAGTATAGACCAATTTCCTTAATATGGATGCAAAAATCTGAAATAAAATACTAGCTAGGAGAATACTATTAATACATCATAAAAATCATACATTATGACCAAATGGGATTTGTACCAGGAATGTAGGAATAGTTTAATAAGGAAAAGGAAAAAACAAAATTGATTACATCAATAAGAAAAGTAATAAAAAATCATTTCCCAACCAGAACGCAGAGAATCTGGTGCAAAAAGGAACATTTCCCATTCCCAGTTATACAACTCTTCATTCTTATCCCTCTTAAACTTCAAGCCCAGTTTCCAACCAATCCTTCCACTGTGCCCTTTGGAATTCCATTCCCTAAATAACGAAGTTCCTTTCATTCTTTATCTTTCCCTTTCCCTTTCCCTTTCCCTTCCACCTATTACATCTTATTGCAACCTGGCTCCTCCTTTCAGAAGACAAAGTCTCTGACCATTGTTTCATACTGACTGCATCTTTATTCACACTTTTCAATTCAATGATCAGGATGGAAGAGTGAGAATAATCCTTGCTCCCCAGCACCACTTCCAGATTCTCTCCCTACTTCCATCATTCAGTAACCTGTCTTCCTTTGAGGTTCATGCCATTCATATTCATCACCTAATCAAAATCCTAGTACCTGATGTCTAAAGATCCCCAGATCACTCTCCTTCTGTTCCCAAAATACCGGTTCTCAATGTTTTCTCCTCAACTCCTGCCTTTGTACTAGTGAACTTCAATGTACAAAATTGACTTTCCCTCAAACATTCATTTTCCATGAGCTACTCCACCACACCTCAGCCACACAAAGATGGACATGCCTTTAAAGATGCTCTCAGCAGAACCAGAAGATCACTATACACTTCAACAACAATACTGTATGAAGATGTATTCTGATGCAAGTGGATATCTTCAACATAAAAAAGATCCAACTCACTTTCAGCTGATCAATGATGGACAGAAACAACTACACCCAGAGAAGGAACACTGGGAAGTGAATGTAAAATATTAGCACTATTGTCTATCTACCTGAAGGTTATACCTTCGGAATCCAATACTTAACATGCAACAAGAAAATTGGATTTACACACATATATTATATCTAAATTATACTGTAACACATGTAAAATGTATGAGATTGTCTGTCATCTAGGGGAGGGAGTAGAGGGAGGGAGGGGAAAATCTGGAAAAATGAATACAAGGGATAATGTTATAAAAAAAAATTACTCATGCATATATACTGTCAAAAAATGTATAATTATAAAATTAATAAAATAAAAATAAATAAAGATGCTCTCATCCACAAATATACAAATCTTTATGTTCAAGAGTTCCAAAACACCCTTACTTAATCAGGTTCTATTAACTTCAATTTTTCCTTTGGCTTCCTTTACAAAGCTCTACTCCTCATTCCTGCTGTGACCTATAATATTTTGACTGCTCAATTCTCAGGCCACTTCCCCTATCCTCTTTTTTCCGATTTTGGAAGCCATTGTGAATCAATTCAATCCTATACTGACCACCTTTCTTGAATCCCTAGCCTCTTAAAGTATTTGTGTTAACAGAGATTACACCCAACCATGCCTTATCCTTGGATCATTTTTGCTTGTCCACCTTTTCTTCTTCCTCCATAGTACTTTACTTGGTGATCCCATAAATTTAATTACCATCTTTCCATTGACAATTCTCAACAAACTCTCTGCTGATTCTATTCTTTTAGACATCCTGAATGGATGCCTAGCAGACTCAATATCCAATACATCCAAAACAGAATTCACTAACTTTCTCCAGAAATATTTCCCTACTCCCTATCTTCTCTATCACTGTACACCATCTTCAAGGTCTTTTAGGCTCACAATGTGGACTCATTATTTCTTATCCTCCATATACAATCTATTATCAAAGCCTTTCAATTTCACCTCAACATTTCTCAAATATGCCTGTTTCTTTCCTCTGACACTGCCATCACTCAAGTGTTATCATCACTTCATGCCTATACCAGTACAATAGTCAGCTGGTGAGTCTACCTATCACAAGTTGCTCTCCCCTCCAAATCACCTTCCATTCAGTCACTAAAGGGAATTTTCTAAAGAGAAGATCTGATTATGTCACCTCTACTCAATAGCCTTCAGAGGCTTCCTATTGCCTGTAGGTTTAAATACAAAATGTTTTGTTTGGCATTTAGACATCTTCATCACCTAATCCTTTCCCCCTTTTACCTTTCCATTCTTCTTATGCTTTACTCTCTGACCCTTAAAAAATTAGATTTGGGCAGAGAGGACTGAAAATACTAACACGATCTGATGCTAAGTGAAATGAACAGAATCATGAGAACATTATACACGGCAATAGCAAAAACATATGATGAATATTTCTGACGGATATGACTCTCATCAACAGTGAGATGATTCAGGCCAGTTCCAATGGCCTTGTGATGACAAGAGCCATCTGCACCCAGAGATAGGACAGTAGAAACCGATTGTGGACCACAACATAGTATTTTCACCCACTGTTCTTGTTTAATTGCATTTTGTTTTCCTTCTCATTTTTTTCTTTGTCATCTGATTTTTCTTGTGCAGCATGATATTTGTGGAAATATATGTACAAGAATCGCATATGTTTAACATATCTTGGATCACTGCATTCTAGGGGAGGGAGTGGAAAGAAAGAAGGAAAAAAATTAGAACACAAGGATTTGGAAGAGTAAATGCTGAAAATTAGCCATGTATATATTTTTAAAATAAAAAGCTTTAATTTAAAAAAAAATAGATTTGATGAACTGGAAAAAAGTCCATTTAACAAAATAACTACTTTAAAATTATAATTAATCAAAGGATATGAACAATTTTCAGATGAAGAAATTGAAACTATTTCTAGTCATAAGAAAAGATGCTCCAAATCATTATTGATGAGAGAAATGCAAATTAAGACAACTCTGAGATACCACTACACACCTCTCAGACTGGCTAAAATGACAGGAAAGGATAATGACAAATGCTGGTGGGGATGTGGGACATTGATACATTGTTGGTGGAATTGTGAATGAATCCAAACATTCTGGAGAGCAATTTGGAACTATGCTCAAAAAGTTATCAAACTGTCCATACCCTTTGATCCAGCAATGTTACTGTTGAGCTTATATCCCAAAGAGATCTTAAAAAAGGGAAAGGGGTCCATATGTGCAAAAATGTTTGTAGCAGCCTTTTTTATAGTGGCTAGAAACTGGAAATTGAATGGATGCCCATCAATTGGAGAATGGTTGAATAAATATGAATATTATGAAATATTATTGTTCTGTAAGAAATTACCAGCAGGATGATTTCAAAGAAGCCTGGAGAAATTTACATGAACTGATACTAAGTGAAATGAGCAGAACCAGGAGATCATTACACACTTCAACAACAGTACTATATGATGATCATTTCTGATGGACGTGGCTCTCTTTACCAATGAGATAATCCAAATCAGTTCAGTAATGAAGAAAACCAAATGAGTGTGGAAGACAACATAGCATTTCCACTACTTCTGTTATTGTCTGCTTGCAATTTTTATTTTCCTTCTCAGGTTATTTTTACCTTCTTTCTAAATCCAATTTTTCTTATGCAGCAAGATAACTGTATATCTATGTATACATATGTTGTATTTAACATATATTTTAATATATTTAACATGTATTGGACTACCTGACATCTAGGGGAGGGAGTAGGGAGGAAGAAGGGAAAAAGTTGGAACAGAAGGTTTTGCAAGAGTCAATGATGAAAAATTACCCATGCATATGTTTTGTAAATAAAAATTTATAATTAAAAAAAAACTATAATTGACCAAATGGAAAAGGAGATAAAAAGCTAACCCAAAAAAATAATTCATTAAAAATTTAAATTTAAAAAATTAAATTGGGCAAATGGAAGCAAACGACTCAACGAGAGACATCAAGAATCAGTCAAATAAAATTTTTAAAATGAAAAAAATAGAAGAAAATATAAAATATCAGAAAAACAACTCACCTGGCAAATAGATCCAGGAGAAATAATTTAAGGACTATTGGACTCAAAAAAAAGAGCCTGGACAACATCTTTCAAGAAATCTTTAAGGAAAACTGACTTGAAAGCCTAGAACCAGAAAATAAAATACACTGAAAGATTATACCAAGGAAGGTGGAGCCAAGATGGCAAGGTGAAAGGTAGGAACATGCCTGAGTTCTTCCCTGGACACCTCCAAATATCTTTAAATAATGACTCTAAAACAAATTTTAAATCATCAGAAGCCTTTAAAAAAAAATAAAACAATTTTCTAACCAATGGTAGCTTAGAAGGTCAGGAGGAGGAATCTGTTGTACCAAGTGGGTATGGAGCACCATCTCAGCATACAGGCTATGCCAGTCCATCCAGCCCCTGCCCCAGGAAAGCAGGAGGTGGCAACAATCTCCAAGCCTCTCAGTCAGCAAGAAAGATTTGACATAATAGGGTGTGAAGGAAGCCCCAAGTCAGGATTGGGATTTAGAAGTCACTGAATCAATAGTAGGGCAATGTGGTAGTAGGAGCAGCTACCATGACAGCTACAACACCAGAGATGTTAGCTCACAGGTAGGAGGAGGCCGGACAACTGGTCAGAGGGAGATTGCAGGACTTCTTTACTAGCACTCTGGCAGGTTCTGTTGCTTTGCCCATGCTCAGATCTGGGTAACAGTTCTAGCTCACACTACAGGTCTGCAAAAAGATCTCTCTGAAAAGAGCTGTACAAAATTCCTAAAGTGTGGGACCCTCAATCCTAGAAATAGAACACCACTTTTAAAAAAATCAAGAAATAGGCTGGAAAAATGAAAAACAACAGAAAAAGATTCTGAAAGGTAAAAAGTTATTATAGTGGCAAAGAAGATCAAAATACACACTCAGAAGATTTCAACAAAGTCAAAAGTTTCTATGTCCAAATCCTCCAAGAAAAATAAGAATTGGTCTCAGATTATGGAAGAGGTCCAAAGGGATTTTGAAAAATCAAGTAAGCGAAGCAAAGAAAAAAATGGGAAGAAAACTGAGAGTGATGAAAAACGAAATACAAAAAGTAAATGAGAAGAACAATGTCTTAAAAAGCAAAATTGGCCAAATAAGAAAGGAGGTACAAAATCTCACTGAGGAAAATAATTCCATAAAAATTAGAATTGAGACAATGAAAATTAATGACCTTATGAGAAATCAAGATACAATAAATGAAATCCAAAAGAATGGAAAAAACATAAAATATTTCATTGCAAAAACAACTGACTTGAAAGGAAAAAAAAAAAAAAGGATAAGATCATCTTTCAAGAAATTATCAAGGAAAACTGTCCTGATATTCTAAAACAAAGGGTTAAATAAAAATCCACCAATCAGCTCCTAAAAAAGATCCCACATTGAAAACTCCCAAGAATATTATAGCCAAATTCCAGAGCTCTTAGGTCAAAAAATTATTGCAAACATCCAGAGAGAAATAATTCAAATATAGTGGAGTCACACTCAGTATAACACAAGACTTAGCAGCTTCTACATTAAAGGACAGATGGGCTTGGAATATATAATGGAAAGCAATGGAGATAAGATTGCAACCAAGAATCACCTATCCAGCAAAACCAAATATAATTCTTCAGGCGAAAAGGTGGATATTCAATAAAATAGAGGATATTCTAGCATTTGTAAAGAAGACTAGAGGCGAACAGAAAATCTAAATATTAGGAAAAGGTAATCATAAGTGACTTAACAAGATTTATCTATCTACATTTTCTATATGGGAAGATAATACTTGTAACTCCTAAGAACTACCTCATTATTCTGACAGAAAATATTTATAGTATATATGTTTTATGTATATAAATACATACATATGTATACTATATACTATATGTACACATATATTGTATGTCTAATATAATACTACATATGGTATATTATATAATAAAAAAATAGAGGGAGAAAGCATATATAGATAGATAGATAGATAGATAGATAGAATACAAATATGAGTTGAATATGAAAGGTTAATGTCTAAAAAATAAAATCAAGGGGTGAGAGAATAATGTATTGGGAGAAAGGGAAGGGAGAGATGGAATGGTAAGTTATCTACCATAGAAAAGGCAAGAAAAAAGTTTTATAGTGGAGGGAAAGAAGGGGAGGGAAAAGGGATTAAATGAACCTAAAAAATCTATCTTGCCCTGCAGGAAAGTAGGAGGGGAATGGGATATGGGAGAAGGGGAAGGAATGAACCTTGCTCTCATCAAAATTGACTTAAAGAGGAAATAGCATACACATTTAATATGGGTATAAAAATCTATCTTACTCTGCAAGAAAGGAGAGGAATGGTATATGGGTAAAGGGGGTAGTGATAGAAAAAAGGGCACTTTGGGGGACAGACCGGTCAGAAGCTTTTGCTTCTGACTTTGGAAGAAGGACACAATGAAAAAAAGAGAGAGAATAAATTAAATAGAGGGGAAATAGAATTAGCAATTGTAATTATAAATTACGAAGCCAAGTTTTTCTGATGAAATCCTCATTTCTCAAATATATTGGGAACTGAATTTTTTATTTATAAAAAATAAGAGCCATTGTCCTTGCTTTTGGGATAAGAATCCACTCTTTGAGAAAAATTGCTGGAAAAATTGGAAACTTAATATAGCAGAAACGAGACATTGACCCACACCTAACACAGTATACCAAAATAGTCAAAATTGGGCTCATGATCTAGACATAAAGTATGATAGTATCCTCTCAGACCTATGGAGGAGGAAGGAATTTGTGACCAAATTAGAACCCGAGATCATTATTGATCACAAAATAGGTAATTTTGATTATATTAAGTTAAAAAGTTTTTGTACAGACAAAACTAACGCAGACAAGATTAGAAGAGAAGCAATAAACTGGGAAAACATTTTTACATTCAAAGGCTCTTTCTAAAATGCATAAAAAATTGACTCAAATTTATTAAGAATTCAAGGCATTCTCTAATTGATAAATAGTAAAAGGATATCAATGATTTTCAGATAAAGAAATTGAAACTATTTCTAATTATATAAAAAGATCCTTTAAATCACTATTGATCAGAGAAATGCAAATTAAGCCAACTCTGAGATACCAGATCTAGTATCTCACACACTTTTCAGATTGGCTAAGATGACAGGAAAAGATAATGACAAATGTTGCAGGGGATGTGGGAAAACTGGGACACTGATAGATTGTTGGTGGAACTGTAAACAGATCCAACCATTCTGGCGAGCAATTTGGGAATTATGCTTAAAAAATTATCAATCTGTGCATACCCTTTGATCCAGCAGTGTTTGAACTGGGCTTATATTTCAAAGAGATCTTAAAGGAGGAAAAGGGACCCATGTATCCAAAAATGTTTGTGGCAGCCCTTTTTGTAGTGGCAGAATCTGGAAACTGAATGGATGCCCATCAATTGGAGAATGGCTGAATAAATTATGGTATATGAATGTTATGGAATATTATTATTGTATAAAAAACGACCAGCAGGATAACTTCAGAGAGGCCTAGAGAAACCTACCTGAACTGATACTAGGTGAAATAAACAGAACCAGATCACTATACACAGCAATAACAAGATTATACAATGATCAATTCTATTGAATGTATCTCTCTTCGACAATGAGATGATTCAAATATGTTCTAATTAATCAATGATGAAGAGAGCCAATCTACACAGAGAGAGGATTGTAGAAACTGAATGTGGTTCACAACATAGCATTTTTGCTCCTTTTGTTGCTGCTTAATTGCATTGTATTAAGCTTCTTTTTTTTTTTTTTTTACTGGTTTCATTTGATTTTTCTTGTGCAGCACAATTGTATAAATATGTATGCATACATTAGATTTAACATATATTTCTACCATGTTTAACATATATTGGACTACCTGCCATCTAGGGGAGAGTGTGGGGAAAAAGGGAAAATTGGAACACAAGGTTTTGCAAGGGGTAATGTTGAAGAATTATCCACGCATATGAAGAGTCCAAAATGAAAACTCCAAGTACTACTGTAGCTACCTTCCAATATTCAGATCAAAGAGTAAATACTACAAGGAACCAAAAAGAAACAATTCAAATACCGAGGAGCCATAATCAGGATTATCCAGGAACTAACAGCTTCCACACCTGGAATCCGATATTCTTAAAGGCAAAGGAACCTGGACTAAAATCTAAAATCAACTATCTAGCAAAACAGCATTATCTTTCAGGGGGAAAGATATTCAATAAGATAGATTCAATAATTTCTGATGAAAAGACCAGAACTGAACAGAAAATTTGATCTTCAAGTACAAGTATAAAAGAGAAGCATAAAAAGGTAAAAATGGAAAGAGAAAAAATGTTATTTAAAGGTCAGAATATTGACATATCTACATGGTAGAACTGTATCTTTGTCACAAAAGTTAGAAGAGGTTAACATAAGACACAGGGTGTGATATAAGTTTATTTTAATGTGAAGATATTAAAAAAAATTAAGAGAGATTAAAAAAGAATTGTACTGGAAGAAAAGAAAAAGAGAAGCAAAATAGGGTAAATTACAACACATGAAGAAGCATAAAAGACTTATTACAATAGAGGGATAGAAGGGAGGGAGATGAACATTGTTTGAATCCTAATCTCATCAGATTGGACTCAGGGGGAATATCACACATACTTAGTTTGATACAGAAATTTGTCTCATCCTATAAGGAAGTAGGAGTGGAAAGGGGAAAGAAAATAGAAGGGGGAAAGGATAAAGGCTGATAAAAGGGAGGGCAGACTGAGGTAAGTAGGGGTCAAAAAATATTACTGTGCTATAAGAAACCATTAGTATAGAGAAACTTGAGCAGGTTTATGTAAAAGTAAACAGAACCCAGGAAAATAGTATACACAACGCTTAGAATGTAAATATTAAACACAAAAACAAAACAATCAGAATTAAATGTTCCAAAATTATAATAACCAAGCTTGGCCTCAAAGAAGAATCATAAGAAGGCACTTCCTCCAGTTTCTTAGTATAGGTAGAAAACTACAGATGTGGAATAAAATATGTTATGTCACACATTTTCAAAATGTTGGTTAGTTTTATTGAACAACTTTTCCCCCTTCTTTCTTATTATTTGTTATAAAGGAGTTGGTTCTCCTAGAAGGTAGAGTTATCCTTTGAAATGTAAATGACATAAAATATATCCACAAAAAATTGTGTTAAGTAATAATTTCCCTCTATTCAAGAAAGCCCTGAACATGCCATCAATCACTAGTCTTACGTGCTTGGTACTTCCTGAGAACCTGAGGAGTTCTGTTTCAAGGACAGAGAGATGGTCAATGTTCTCCTCAAGGTAACAGCCTCTTGTGTACAAATGAACCTGCAATATATAAAAATTAATTCAAAAAAATAACTAAAAAGTAACATTGGTAATTTTCAGCAAGATGCTAGAGGAAAAGATCATGAAAAAGACCAAATAAAAAGAAATTGGAACACCCAGAGAGAAAAGGAAAGAGGGAAGAAAATAGGAGAGAAAAGAGACAGTAAACACAATAAAATACTCAAAAAGAATAATCTCACACAAAAAAGGAAAAGAAAGGGAAATAAGCAAGAAGAAAACATCTCTAACGCTCTAAAAAAAAAAAAAAAAAAAAAAAAAAAAAAAAAAAAAAAGTATTGTTAAAATACCAAAGAAGGCATAAGGAAAAATAAATTAATTTCAACTACAACTCAGGAAATGAAACCTAGTAAAAAACCAAATCAGACTGGATAAAAATATCATCTTAAAGGACTGTAAAGAGAAATCTGATATTTTTGGTGAGAGACTTATCATAAAAATGGATCAAGATATAGTGATAAATAACATGAATAAAGTGGAAGGAGATATTAAGAGCAAAAAAAAAATAAAATTCTGAGGCTGCAAGGCAAACCGACAGAAAAACTTTGTAAGCAAAGACACAGTAACAAAGCTCAGAGAGCAAAATTCAAAGGATTAGAACTGATGTAAATTGTGTCTCCTTTAATCTTTGGGGGGTGGGTGTGGGTGCTGAAACTGAGTTCCCTTTTGGAGAGTGTTCCTGAGTCTCAAATACCTTTCCCACACAACACCCTTCCCAAGTTAAATAATCTCATTCAATTGGAGATCTCAGCCTGGGGCACAGTCAATAGTCCTCTACTGAGTGGCTCAACTGCTTCCCTAGCCCCAGGCCAAGATTTTGTTAACTCACTTTGCTAATTCCTAATCAGGAGCTATTTGCCCTTCTAGAATTATCCCAATGAAGAAGATATTTTCTTCTCTGTAAACCTACCCTTAAAAACCTATTCTGCAATGATTCTTGGCCCACAAAGAAAGCTGTCTTTTTAGTGAAAATAAATTTCCTTTTGCCACACAGACTTCAGGTTTGCGAATTCTTTTGCAAGGGATCTGCAATATTGACCAAAGGGGATGATCTCTTACCCTCAATTCTAGCACCTCATCATTTGGTGGCCTTGAATAGGGATCCCCAGGACTCCAGCCGAAGTAAAGCCTTTTCTTGTCTATTCTATAGCTAAGACACCCAAAAATTCCCAGGGAAAATTGGGGTCATTGGGAGCTCCACGCTTGAGCAGAATTCTCTGAAAGAAATATGAATTCCTGTACTTTCTGACAAAAAGACAAAGTTGAGGTGCTATAGAATCTGGGAATCTAAAGCTTGTAGCAAAATGGGACAATTTACCTTGACCCCTAAAGATTCTCCCTTAGAAAGTCCCTTAAAAAACAGAGACAAATTCGGCTTAAAAGATCTCAAAACTGAAAAGCTTAAATTAAAACAGAACAGCAGGATGCTGCTTAAATTTGTTGCTCCTCTAGGGACATAAGATCCCTCCTTTGCACTCCTATGCAGTCCTTATCAGAAAGCTTCTGAACCCCTTCCAGAACAGGATCTTATATCTGGCAATATTTCTTTGAATCTATTCCCCTCACCTGAACCAGATCCTGAGACTTCCCAACCCTCAGTCCTCAATCCCTCAGGTACAAGGAGTAGGACCCCTTTTTCTCCTCCTTAGGACATTGATTTTAACCTCTGCTCCCCGGGAGAAGCAGACTCTTAGGGAGAGACATTCAGAACAGTATCAATATCAAATCTCTCCCAGACTAAGAAAAAACCTGGCCATTACTCTGAGGACCCCACCCAGTTTTTTTGAGGGGTCCAATGTCTTCCTTGATCTTTCTTGGAGAGATGTTCATCTTAAACACTCTGCCCCAGATATATGGAGGAAGCTGCAGAAGCCAGTTCTGGGTCCTCACATTTCTCCCCCTCAGGTGTTAGAAACAGCTGTTGAAGTCTTTAATAATAGGGATCAAACTGCAGCAGAGGCAAGAGACTGCAAAATTAAAGCTTGATATAAAGAACAGTCCCTACTTTTGGCTGCTGACATTTCCCGGAACCATAGAGGTTTGTGCTTTAGGTGTCAAGGAAACTATACCAGGAAACTCCTCAGTCCTTGCCCTGAGGGGCACTGGAGAAGAGATTGCCTACAGGGAACAAGCTGCCTCCCCCCTCCAATGCCCTGCCCTCCAGCATGAGTTTGGGGCTTGGTCAAGCTTCCCCTCACTCCACCACAACAGGGGAACCCTGACTTTCCCTGGATGTGGCCGATAAGACCACTGAATTTCTCTTTGCTATGAAGACTTCTTCATTCTCTCTCTGGCACTCTGGTCTCACTTGCCCCTCCTCCCATAGAATGGGCAATTTAAGAATTGTTTGGAGGCTTTTCCTCTGCCTTACCAGCTTGGTGACCTGTTATTTAAATAATCTCTTCTTATTATTTTCTCCTATCCTGCTCCCTTACTAGGGGCATGGTTTAATGGTGAAATTGGGGACCCAATTTTCTCTTCTCAGACTTCCAGGTGGTCTTTTTGTGCTGCTCCCAAAGCCCTTCCATATTTGGGAGAAAATAGATTTCTCTGCTCCAGACTTAGTCAAGACTGAGAAATTTTTTTAAGCAGACTTTCAGCTAGAGAGTTAAGAGATTTGAAGCTGCTCAACTGCATTCTTATCTTGAGCTACAGTCAAGGCCACTCCCATGGCAATCCCAGACCCATCCCCTATTTCTCAAAAGAACTTGACTCAGTTTCCCTAGAATGACCCTCCTGTCTTAAGAGTGGTGGCTGCTATGCCCCTTTTAATTGAAAAAGCTTCAAAATTCATCCTAGATCAGCCATTAGAAGTTTTAACCCCCCACCAGGTCCAGAGTATTTTAGAAGCCGAAGGTCATCAGTGGCTTGCTAGTGGAAGGCTTACTAGATAATCAGGCATTCCATCTGACTCTCCAGGTGTATTCCATTCTTAATCCTGCCACTCTGCTCCCCAACAACAGAGAGGAGACATTATTCATAATTGTGAGGAAGCTTTAGATTCTGTCTACTCCAGCTGACTTGACTTAAAGGACATTATCCTTGACAACCCTGATAGTGAATGGTTTATAGATGGGTCAAGTTTTCTTGAAAATGGGGAAAGAAGGGCAGGATATTCTTTGGTGACTCTCAATGGCACCCTAGAAGTTAAGATCCTGCCTCCTGGGACTTCTGCCCAGAAAGCTGAACTCATTGCCCTAACCAGAGCCTTGGAACTGTGGAAGGGAATGAGAGTGAGCATCTATATAGACTCCAAATATGCTTTTCATATTTTGCATGCTCATAAGGCTATATGGAAAGAAAGGGGACTTTCCACAGCACAGAATTTCCCTATTAAATAAGAAGAAATTCTACAGTTACTATAGGCTGTTCATAAACCCAGAGAGGTTTCAATCATATTTTGTAAAGGACCCCAGAAGGGAGATTCACTTCAAGCCAAGGGAAATAGGGTTGCAGATCTAGCTGCTGAAGTTGCTACCCATTCACCCCTGGCTTTGATCCCCCCAGCTCCCTAATTCTTACACCCTTCCTTATAGCCCATGAGAACAAACATCCTTAAGCCAACTTTTAGCTATTAAACCTCCCCCTTTTCTGAAGCCTGTTCAGAGAAGGGGCACATATCCAGAGGAGATTAGTCTCAAGTTGCTTATGATCTTTGTACACATCTTTACTGAGTAGAAGCTTTTCCCTGCAGGACTGAGAAGGTTCTGGAGGTATCAAGGCGCTTGCTAAAAGAGATAATACCTTGCCTTAGCCTGCCTAGCTCCTTGCAAAGGGACAAACAATCCAGCTTTTACTTCTCAGGTATTTCAGAGTACTCCTGTGAGCACTCTGGAAAAAGAGTGAAATTGTCTGTGTCTTCTTTCTGTCACTATAATCTCCTTCCTAACTTTTTATCATCCAAGGATGAGAACTTTGATCCTAGCATTTCCTCCCCAGATTTTTTTGATGTCATTCCATGACCCCTGCCAGCAATTAACTCTTTCTTAGCCTTTCCTGGTAGGGAACTCTATGAGCAATGGGGGCATTCAGGACTGTTGGACTGTTTGCCCCTGACCATGGCAACTCCTGACTTCTGCATTCCCTCATATAGCTCCCAGGCAGTAAATTCTGAAAAGGCCTGCACATGTGCCCCTTTCAGGGGATTCAAACAATTTTGTTAATACCTGTTCTAAATGGGTAAAAACTTTCCCTAAGGCTCTAGGGTTTTTTGCCAAAAGAAATCATACTCACTGAAAGGCACATGTTCTACCCATTGCTTCTACTCCTTTGAGGAAACAAAATCAAGAATTTGGGGAAAATATTCTTTGATATCTATCCTAGGAAAGCTGTTTGGATGAGAGGCAATTATGATAGCCTCATCTCTTTCCCCCCTTCCCCCAGCCTTCCTCCAAGTGGGTTTCTGGTTACTGTCCCTAGTAACCTACATATTAACTACATTTTTGTTTATTCTTTCTCTTTTCAATATACTTATGAGAGCTGCTTCTTCCGGACTCTGAGTCATGAACTTCCAATCACTTGGTCAACCTAAAATCTACCTGAAACCTGATTCTGACATTCAGCACCAGGCACAGCCGCCTCTGCATACAACTCACTCATCTCCCCTCTTCAGTCCAGACCCCATTGGGGCTATATGCCCCTTGTCAGCTTCAAGCAACTACAGAAGATAAGACCTTCATCCCTGTTGCCCCAAATGAATTTTGGGGGGGGACTACTTGGAGGGGAAAATGACATAAATTGTGTCCTCTTTAACCTTTGGAGGAGGGGCTTGAAACTGTCCCTCCCCCCTCTGGGGGGGAATTCCTGGATCTCAAACCCAGGAAGGGGCACACCTTTCCCAGGCAACACCCTTACCAAGTTATTCAACAGGAGATCTCAGCCAATAATCCTCTATTCAGTGGCTCAAACTGTTCCCCAGCCCCCAGGCCAATATTTACCCCATATAATCAAGGATTTGTTAACCCACCAATGCCTAATTCCTAATCAGAAGCTATTATTTGCCCTTCTGGAATTAGCCCATTGATGAAGATATTTTCTTCACAGCATAAATCCACCTTCAAAAAACTATCCGGCCAAGATTTTTTGCCCACTAGGAAAGCTATCTTCTTCATACCCTTTGATCCAGCAGCGTTACTACTGGGCTTATATCCCAAAGAGATTTTAAAGAAGGAAAAGAGACCTGTATGTGCAAGAATGTTTGTGGCAGCCCTCTTTGTAGTGGCCAGAAACTGGAAACTCCGTGGATGCCCCTCAATTGGAGAAGGGCTGAAGTGGTATATGAATATTATGGAATATTATTGTTCTGTAAGAAATGACCAACAGGATGATTTCAGAAAGGCCTGGAGAGACTTACATGAATTGATGCTGAGTGAAATGAGCAGGACCAGGAGATCGTTGTATACTTCAACAACAATACTATATGATGATTAATTCTGATGGACGTGGCCATTTCCAACAATGAGATGAACCAAATCAATTCCAATAGAGCAGTAATGAACTGAACCAGCTACACTCAGCGAAAGAACTCTGGGAGATGACTATGAACCACTACATAGAATTCCCAATCCCTCTAATTTTGTCTGCCTGAATTTTGGATTTCCTTCACAGGCTAATTGTACACTATTTCAAGTTCCGATTCTTTTTGTACAGCAAAATAATTGTTTGGACATGTATACATACACTGTATTTAACTTATACTTTAACATAGTTAACATGTATTGGTCAACCTGCCATCTGGGGGGAGGGGAAGGAGGGGAAAATTTGGAACAAAAGCTTTTGCAATTATCAATGCTGAAAAATTACCCATGCATATATCTTGTAAATAAAAAGCTATAATAAAAAAAAAATTTTTTTAAGCAAGCTATCTTCTTAGCGAAAATAAATTCACTCACAGACTTCTGGTTTGCGAATTCTTTCTCAAGGGATCTGCGACATTGACCAGAGAGAGGATCTCTTACCCTCAATTCTTGCACCTCTTATGCTCAACTGCCAGGTCATATTGTAGCAGGTATAGCCCCTTTAAAATTCCTTGTCTGATCTACCTTTGGGACAAGATATTCCTAAGGGAAAAGATCTGTATCTGATCCAGTTTGGGCTGTACCCAGCCCCCAATTGGTTTGGGTTTTCAGCTCCCTTTGATACAAGATCTGGTCAGAACTAGTTTGGGGTGTACCCAGCCCCTCCACTAGATCTGAGCTGGCTTGGATAAAGCCCACCAAAAATCTGGCCTTCAAGGAATTAACCTGAGCTCCACCCATTACTTCTTCAATCAGATAAAAGGAGCAAATCTAGAATCATCTTTGGTTCAGAGATTAGAAAGATGCCAGCTAAGATGCTTGCATCAGAGATTCTCTGTCCCCACCACTTTCGGAGTATATCTTCCTCTATCTAATACCTTTTACTAACCAGACCTTAACCTTGCTTCCAAACCTGGCAATAAACATCTTTTACCCATCTAGGTTTTCAGCCTGTAAATTCATTTACAGGGGACTCTCGCCCCCACTAGACCTGATTTAACTTTGTATCCTTGCGCCGAATCCTAAGGGGGTTGCAGGGGAGCTCCATGTGACTCCCTGTACCCGGAATCCTGCCACTAGACCTCACTTAATCCTATTGAGGTATATACCTCATTATTAGGTATTTACCTCATGATTTGGTTCAAGTTACCTCATCATTTTGAGGTTCCCTATTACCTAATCAATATGACCACCAAGATGAAAGGGTTTTTTTCCCCCAGTTTTTCTGAAAAAAAAAAAAAAGAAAAAAGAAAAAAAAATCCAGTTTAAGATATCCTCTCAAACATATCTAAAATAGTAATTATGTGCATGAGATAAAGCAATCTCAGCTCTTCCTACTGCCTAGGACACTAAGAATCCAAACAAAAAGCACAGAAGTCTAATAATTAGCTCCTAATATGTTCACATAGCATACTCTCAACTCCATACTCCAGCAGCAGGACAACATAAGCATACAAAAGAACTAATTCTTTCCCTCCTCCCCAACATTAACACTCCATTTCAAAAGAGCTCAGATAAAGCTTTCAATTCTGATTTTGTTATTGTTTGCATTTACATTAGTCATTATGTAAGGTATATTGTTTTCATATGTCCAGGTATCTCAGTACTCATCATTAATTGGTTTTCAGAAGGCATGAGTATTGAACAAATTGAATACATTTTCCCCATAAGGAGTACATCTCTAGTCCATAGACCCAAAAAGGCAAGTGGGACTTCCAGCTACGGAGAAACAAGCCAACTCAGCCCATCTCAGCCAGGCTCCTTCTTTCTTCATCCAACTCACTTTCTAGGAAAAACCAAGACCTCTAAGCTAACCCTAAAGTCCAAGAGAACAGGAAGACCTGGATGTAGAGATGGAAGCTATGGTCCCTTGCCCTCTACTGCTCAGGGCTCTGACTGGTGCTTGGGACTGAATCTTGGGTCCTCCACACTGCCTCTGCCTGGGCTCCCAAACTGCCACTCATACCATTACCACTGCTCCTGCTCTTGCTGCTTCTCCCCCTGCTGAGCACACTCGCTGTTCCGTGCCCTGTCTAATACTACTATTTTGAGAGCCAGAAAACAGTGCACCCAGATTGATTTGGAGGAACTGCCCCAAGACCTACCACCAATGCACACAATTTCTGTACCATAGCTCCATACTGGTAGTACACCACCTTCACTGGGGAGGAGCTGCCTATGGCTGAGGGCAATCACAACAACAGCAGGGATTGAGCAGTACTCCTGGGCAATCTCACATCTCCACTGTTCAACCAAGACAACAGTTTATATCTGATGTGACAAGGAACCACTGAAAGTTAGTAAGCCAGGAGGTAACATGATTGCATCTATATTTTAGAAAAATCACTTTGATGATAGATAGTAAGGATATATTAAGAGTGGGGGGAAACATGAGGTAGAAAGAACAATTACGGGGGAAGGGGTAATTAGATGGCACAGTAGATAGAGCACCAGTCCTGAAGTTAGGAGGACCCAAGTTCAAATCTAGCTTCAGATACTTAACATTTGCTAGTTGTGTCACCTCAGTTGCCTTATCAAAAGAAAAAAAAAAAAAAAAAGAATATAAAGAACAGTTAGACTGCAGTAGTCTAGGTGATGAGGCTATAGTTGTATGAGTGGAGCAAAGGGGTTATACAAGAAAGGTTATAAAACCAGAATCAAGTTCAAAACAGTTAGGGGTCAAGGAGGAAATTAAATAAGGAGGTCATTTTAGACATGTAAAGTGAGATGCCTATCAAATAAGCAGTTGGCAATGTCCAGAAGGCAGTTGGAGAAGTGTAACTATAACTCAACACAGATTGTTTATTAGGGATGGATAGCTTTGGAGAAATATGATAACTGGACCCATAAGAGTTGATGAGATCACCAAATGGGATAATATAAAGGGAGAGGAAAAAAGTCTAGGATATAATCTTGAAGGATACTGATAATTAAGAGCTTTAACACATAAGCCAATAAATGAGATAGATAAAAGAAAGGAGACAGCAATGTCACAAAAACCCAGAGATGAGAGTATCTAAAAATAGTCTAGATAGAGTATCTAGTGTCTAGTGAGTAGTCACGACCAGAATAACAAAAATAAGAATACAAAACTATTTAAGAAAAAAGGAAAATATAGAAAGAAGCTAATATAAGATGAATCACATAGAAACTAATCCTCACCTTATTCAGAAGGTTGCATTGTTCTTGCTGGCTGGCATACAAACTCCGCCACTGGAAACGCAGTTTCCCAAGCAGCCACTGAATATAACGAATATCCACCCTTCCCTTAGGGCCAAGGTCCAATGGAACTGGATAGCTAGTCAGGTCCTTACACTGAAAGCAAAACAGATTTCTTAAAAAAAATACACATTAATAATGTTCATCTAGGATATAACAATACATGGACATGTGTACACATACACTCCCCCTCTCCCCCTCCCTCTTTCCCTCAACCAGATTACTCCCATGTCTCCAAGCATCTTCCTCAACCAACTTGTTCTGTCCCCAAACTCCCAGCCAATGCCTCAGCTTTGTTCAGCATATCCCATCAACAACTGCCTATATTGCACAGGAAATTCCTGTAACTTAAGCCATATATCAGCATGCTCAATTAGGCAATTCATCATCTTTAAAATTCAATTCTACTCTGTACATATCTCTATACAAAGCTCTTATGGAGGACTGCGGGAAGATATCAGAGTAGGGTCAAAAAATCCCAAACTCTCTAGATTTTCCCCTCAAACAAAATAAAATTGGGCCTAAGAGCTAACATGAACCAGTAAAAAACAAATTAAACTTGGGAAGTCTTCCTGGGACAACCAAACAATACCTGAAGACAGACCACAGGAAGGAGGATTAACCAATGCAAAGAATAAATATCTCCAAGCTAGTACACCTAAATTGGGGAGCCCTGGAAATACCTGGATTCAGAAATAGCCTCAGGCCCAACCACAGGAACTTTTACCTCCCAGACAAAATGGGGAGTCTAGCACCAGCTTAGAAAGAATGAAGGAACTGGAACAGCTACTTGGTGTAGTGGATAAAGCATAGGCCTTGGAATCAGGAGGACCTCATTTCAAATCTGGCCTCAGACAGACACCTAACATACTGTGTGATCCTGGGCAAGTCACTTAACCCCAAATGTCTTGGGGAGAAAAAAGCACTCCCCCACACCGACCTCTTGGTCCAAGGTCCTATCCACTGTATCATCTAGCTGTCCTAAAGTAACCTCTGAGATACATTCTAATGAAATTCTTTCAGTGATTAATTATCTTCCTCAGTCTGCCCCCAAAATGAGAAAAGAGTAGTTGGCCTGGTATTGATAGACTGGTAAAAGCTACAATTCACTTCTAAGGTCCAGTTAATAAACTGCATAGGATCATAGATCTATGGTTTTCCTGAGAACCAGTGCCACATCCAGGTGCAAGGCAAAAACACATTCTACTTACTGTATAGCCACTGTGGCACATACTGTGAAGCATAAAGTGGCTCTTAGAATAGAAACATATCTGTTACTATTTAATACACTTATCATTTGGTTGATTGCAATTCATGTCTCCCAGGACCAGTAAGAAATTATAAGAGGAAAAGTAGATGACTGAGGAAGGGGAAAGAGGACCTTGATAATATAGAGCAAGCACAAGACTAGCCCATCTTCAGTGGATGAATATTCATTGGATGTTAGGCATATCTACTATTCAATCCTTTGCTACCTATCCCCAAGATAAGAAATCTCCAGATGCTAGATCTTGGTAGGAGGTGCAAAGAGGAACAGAAACTTTAAAACTCAAAAGGAATGGGAATCTGTTCTAAAATTTGAAACACTAAAGAATGACTGCTCCAGTTGGAGAATGGGTGAATAAGTTATATGAATGTTATGGAATATTATTGTTCTATAAGATAATCAGCAGGATGATTTTAGAGAAGTCTGGAGAGACTTACATGACTGATGCTAAAGTGAAATGAGCAGAAACAGGATTTCATTGTACATGGCAACAGCAAGATTATAATAATGGTCAATTCTGATGGATGTGTCTCTTCTCAACAATGAGGCCTGTTCCAAAAACCTTGTGATGATGAGAACCATCTACACCCAGAGAGAGGATTATGAGAACTGAGTGTGGATCACAACATAGCATTTTCACTTCTTTTATTGTTGTTTGCTTGAATGTTATTTTCTTTCTCATTTTTTTCCCCTTTTTGATCTGATCATTCTTGTGCAGCAATATAATTATATAACTACATATGCCTATACTAGATTTACATATATTTTTACCATATCTAACATATATTGTATTACTTGCCATGTAGGGAAGGCTGGAGGAAAGGGGGGGAATTGAAACACAAGGTTTTACAAGGGTCATTAGTGAAAAACTTATCCTTGCATATGTTTTGAAAATAAAAAACTTCCACAAAAAATTTTTTTAAAAATAAAACTGGAAAAAAAAAAAAAAGAATGACTAAGTATTTCAGATTAACTCAGATTAATTTAAACTAATTAGTAACAGAGGGGTTGAGTTTTGCCAAAAGGAGAAAGCAATCTTGTATGTACATAGAAAGGACATAATTAGTACAACCCAAGATAGAATTTATAGTTAGACAGGGTTAACTACTTTTAGCCTTCGTGACTAGAACCTATGCATCTTTGTTTTGATTTTACTTTCTCTCAATACCCTGGTAAAAATAATCAGTTCTAATCAAACTAAATGTCTAAAGACATCAGTTGTATGATATCATTTAACCTGTCTACCTAAGTTTTCTCAACAACAAATTGGAAATGATAACAATTCCTACCTCTAAAGGTTGTTGTAAAGCTCAAATAAGATACGTTTAAAGCTCTTAGCCTGGCACATGCTTAATAAATTCTTGCTCCCCTTCACTTCACTATGTTAATTATGCTTGTTTGATGCTTAAAGAAAACCTTGTAGAAGCTTGAAACTACATGGCCTATTGGAGATTGATGGCCATGATAGAAAAAAAACTGAACTCATTGAAATTAGGGCTTTGGATTCAGAGGAAAAAGGTTTTGTATATTTTTTACTACACTAACTACTCAATTACCATGATAAACAACATCATGGAAAGCAAATATATACACACACACACACACTTAGATAGAAAAGGAGAAAGAAGGCAAAAAAAGTTCATATTGTTGTTTGTTCTTTGTTTTGAAGATCAATGACATCACAAAGTAATGTCCTGATTTGAGCATGAATGGATTAAGTGAGGTGAATTGCTCAAAGTCATCAATCCTACTCTGTCTTCCAGAGTCAACAAAGTCCAATGACAGAAAATCAGAAAGAATGGCAATGATTACCTAGGAAAGAATAGATGATCTCAGTATCTTCAATGTCTTAACAAGCTCTATAGTGCCTATTTTAGACACTTAGCCATTGGAACAAACTGTTCCCATTCTGAAAGCTTGAAGCAGACATTCTCCTAATTCACCAAGAAACTTGAGGCCTGCTGGTCAACCCAATTTCATCCTTATGCTAAGTCAGTTTTATTGGGGTAGGACCACCATGCCATATCTTCTTGGAGCCACAGGTCAAAATTGGGTAAAATTAAAAACCAAAAGTAGGTTACCATTATGAAAAAGGCTCACAATGATGGTACTAATTCTCTCTGAACACTCCAAAAATGTTCCTGGAATGCTGTATGAAGTACTAAGTTCCACATAGTTGGAAATATTCATGTGAAGGTAGACAAATATTTGTAAAGATGCGAATAGATAGTTTGGCCAGAACAAAAGCCTAAAGCCCTATCCCATGGAGATTTTTCCTTAAAATGTATTAAACTATCCTTAAGATTTAACTGTCTTGAATGGCAGAGCCAAGACAATGGAAAATAGACACGTCTTTGTCTGAGCTCCTCCTACTGTCCCTCAGATCAATACCAGATCAAGCCCTTGAACTGCTTTTGGAGTGACAGAACCCACAAATATTTGAAATGTAACAAATTTCCAGCACAAGATATTTTGGAAGAACTTCAGGAAAGTTCTGTTTCCATCGGACAGGGGTTGGGGCTAATGGCTAAGCCCAGAAGCAGCACATGGAGCACGAACAGGGAGCCAGGGCGTTACAGTGCCCTGCACTGGGAAATCTGCTGGAAGGTTCAGGCTACTGTGAACTGGTTACAAGCCAATAGATCAACAGATTAGCTGGGAGACAGCAAATGCAAATACAAAAGGCAAATAGTGAGTCTCTGAACCCCAGAAAAACATAAGACCTGGCCATGTCTCCCCAGCACTAAAAGTTAGTCAGGCAATCGAAAACGGTTGTTGCTCCTTTATCTTAAAAGCAGACCTCAATCTCAATTTGTTTTTAATTTTTTAAAAGCATAAAAAACTGACCATAGAAAGTTTTTATAGAGAAAGAGAACAGACCTCAAACTGTGAGGATCCTAAAGGCAAATCACCTTCAGATGAAGTACCAAAGGATGATATGAGTTGGTCCCCACAAAGCTCTCTTAGAAGAATTTAAAAAGGATCTTAAAAAGAGTCAGAAGAAAGGAAATGAGAACTTTACAAGAGTTTGGAAAAGGAAAAACAGAAATTATCTTTAGAAAACTCCTTTAAAAATAGATTTGATGAAATGGAAAAAGCATATAACTCCTTACAAAATAGATATGAAAAAGAAACCAATTCGTTAAAAAACAAAATCTGTGAAATGGTAAAAAAAAAAAAAAAAAAATGCAATGAACAAAACTCATTTAAAATCAATTGGTTAGCTAACTAAAGAAAATAATTCACTAAAAATTAGAAAACAAATGGAATTGAATGACTCAATGAGATTTCAAGAATCAGTCAAACAAAACCAAAAAAATGAAAAAAATAAATAGAAGAAAATAAACAACTGACCTGGAAAATAGATCTAAAAGATCTATTAATCTAAATAGAACTAAGAGGCAATCTAAGAATTATTGGACTTCCTGAAAACCATGATGAAAAAAAGACCCTAGACATCATCTTTCAGAAAATCATCAAGGAAAACTGCCTGAATGTCCTAGAAGCAGAGGGTAAAATAGCCATTGAAAGAATTCACCAATCACCTCCTGAAAGAAACCCCAAAATGAAAACCTCAAGGAACACTGTAAATAAATTTCAGAATTTTCAAATCAAGAAGAAAATATTGCAAGCAGCCAGAAGGAAACAATTCGAATATCAAGGAGCCACAATAGGGATTACCCAGGACCTAGCAGTTTCTACTTTAAAGGCATAGAATCTGATATTCCAGAAGGCAGAGGAACTTCAATTGCAGCCAAGAATCAACTACCCAACAAAACTGAGCATTATCTTTCAGGGGAAAAGATGGATATTCAATCAAACAGGTGAATTTCATTTATTTCTGAAGAAAAGACCAGAGTTGAATAAGAAAATTTGACTTTCAAATACAGAACTCAAAAAGAAGCTTAAAAAGGTAAAAAGGAAAGAAAAAAATAACTTTCCTCTAAAAGTTAAAAGGCTTATATCCCTATATGGGAAGATAATATATTTAACTTTTGAGATTTGTATCTCTGTTATGAATATACTTAAGAGGGTGCAGGTATAATTTGATTTTTATTGTGATATAAAAAAGAAACTAGAGGAAAGGTGATTCTACTAGAAGAGGAGGAAAATGGAGTCAAAATGGGGTAAATTATATCTCATGAAATGGCCAAAAACACCTATTACAATTGAGGTAAAAAAGGTAGGGGGATGAGCATTGTATGAATCTTATTCTCATTAGATCTGGCTCAAAAAGAGAATGAGACATTTAGCTGCACAGAGAAGCTTGTCTCACCCTATAGGGAATTAAGAGGGGAAAAGGGGAAAGGAAAGGGAGAGGCTAAGAGAAGGAAGAAGGAAAGTAAACAAGGAAAGGGATAAAAAAAAGGGGAATGGCTATAAAAGAGGAGGGCTATTTAAGGGGAGGATGGTCAGAAGCAAAATACTGGGGAAATGGAAAAGGGGAAAAGATTACCGAAAAGTATAACTGGGGGGAAATAAGATGACAGGAAATACAGCTTTAGTAATTTTAATTGTAAATGTGAATGAGAAGAACTATCCCTTAAAGCAGAGGCAAATAGCAGACTGGATCAAAAGCCAGAATCCTACAATTTCTAGTTTACAAGAAACACATTTAAAGCAGAGTGATACATTCAGAGTAAAGATAAAAGGCTGAAGCAGAATCTATTATGCTTCAGGTAAAGTTAAAAAAAAGCCATCCTGATTCAGATCAAGCAAAAGCAAAAATTGATCTAATTAAAAGAGATAAGGAAGGAAACTATCTCTTGCTAACGGGTACCAAAAATAATGAAATATCAATATTAAACATATATGCATCAAGTGGTGTACCAAAATTCCTAAAGGAGAAGTTGAGAGGTGCAAGAAAAAATAGACAGCAAAACTATAATAGTGGGAGATCTCAACCTTGCTCTAGCAGAATTAGGTAAATCAAACCACAAAATAAATTTTAAAAGAAGTTGAAGAGGTAAATAGAATACTAGAAAAGTTAGATCTTTGGAGAAAATTGAATGGAGACAGAAAGGAGTAAGTATACTTTTTTCTCAGGAATCTACACAAAAACTGACCATATATTAGGACATAAAGACCTCAAAAGCAAATGCTGAAAGGCAGAAATAGTAAATGCATTTTTTTCAGATCATGATGCAATAAAAATTACATGCAATAAAAAGCTAGGGGGAAATAGAGTAATTGTAAACTAAATAATCTCATCCTAAAGAATGAAAGGGTGAAACAGCAAATCATAGATACAATAATTTCATCCAAAATAAATAAGAAATTAATTAAGAAGGTAAATAGAATTCTAGAAAAGTTAAGTATAAATAGACCTTTGGAGAAAACTGAATGGAGACAGAAAAGAGTATTTTTTTCTCAACAGTAGGTAGAACCTATACAAAAATTGAACATGTATCAGGGCATAAAAACCTCAAAATCAAATGCAGAAAAGCAGAAATAGTAAATGCACTTTTTTTCAGATCATGATCCAATAAAAATTACATGCAATAAAATGCCAGGGGAAAATAGCCCAAAAAGTAAATGTAAACCAAATAATCTAATCCAAAAAAATGAGTAGGTAAAACAACAAATTATAGGCACAATCGATAATTTCATCCAAGAGAATGGTAATAAGACAACATACTAAAATTTGTGGGATGCTGCCAAAGCAATTATTAGGGGAAATTTCCCCATGTGCAAAAATGTTTGTGGCAGCCTTTTTTGCAGTGGCAAGAAAACTGGAAACTGAGTGGATATCCATCCATTGTAGAATGGCTGAATAAGTTATAGTATATGAACATTACGGAATATTATTGTTCTATAAGAAATTATCACAGTAAAGCTAAAGAGACATGGAATGAAAAGAGCAAAAGCAGAATATCAATATAAACACAACAAGATTATACAAATATTAATTTTGATGGACAGTGAGATGACTGGGGCCGTTTCCAATGATCTTGTATGGATCACAATATAGCATTTTCACTTTTTTTGTTGTTGTTTGCTTGCAATTTGTTTTCTTTCTCATTTTTTTCCTTTTCGATCCTATTTTTCTTGTGCAGCACGATAATTGTATAGTGGATTTAACTTTTTTTTTTAAACATGTTTAATATATATTGGATTACTTGCCATCTAAGAGAGAAAATGGGGTTGAAGGGGGGAAAATTTGGGACACAAGGTTTTGCAAGGGTCAATGTTGAAAAATTATCCATGCATATGTTTTGAAAATAAAAAGCTTTAATTAAAAAAAAAAAATTTAACTGTCTTAGGCCACTGGGATGGCTTTATTATTTCAAGTTCAAAAGCAGAAAGGAAATAAGGGGCCAGGTTTCTGGCTTCAGATTAACAGCAAAAGACAGTAAGCTAGATGCATAACTATATAAAAAATACATCCTCAATGAATAACTTTTTCCTGCTCTTTATGTCCTTCTCCTGCTATTTCTACATAAATATTGTTAACTGTTTAGATCTCAGACATGGGCCACCAGACTTTCCAGTTGGTTCTTGCCTATTACAATGGGATTAATGATTTAAGGTTACAGGCTAAGTTCCCTTCCAGTTCTGAGATTCTATTCTTCTCTGAATCCCAAGAAGAAAATGAGATAGCAAGGTTAAAAGAAAAATGTTTCCAACCTGTTCCCAACAACAAAGAAACATGAAGGCAAATATCTGTGCCAAAGCAATTTGTGCTTCAAGAATGTTTCACATATATCCTCAATAAAACAGCTGTCTTGAATGTCCAGAAAGCAGGTATCATCAGAGGAAGAAAAGGAGAAAGACTCAATCCTAAAGTAAAATTTCCTAAGATAAATTCCACCCCCCCCCCAAAAAAAAAAAACCCTGACTAGAGAGCATCATCTCCTGACAAGGGGGGGGGAGGGGCGGACAGGGAAAAGATGGAGGGTTAAACCTAAAAAAAGTCCAGCCTAAATCAAAGTATATTTAAGAACCCTGGGAGCTAGAAGCCTTTCTGGAACAGTATAATGATCCCATTTCCAGGATGTCATCCAAACCAACCATCCAAGACTGCTCTTATCTAGACTTTTTTCAAAACTTCACACCCATTCATCTTGGCCTACAAGCCATCCATGCCAGCCCCACCTAAAAAGAGCTACCAATGCATGGGGAAACAATTGAATAAGAGATGAAAAGAAACTTAAGAACAAAAAGACAGTTTAGCAGTTCAGACAACAGGAAAGGCCTAGTAAAGGCCTCTTATACACAGATACACAGTCTAGACGCTGTTCTGTAAAGTCCTGGCTAGCTCCCTGAAGGGCTCAGAATCAGCCAGAGTCAGGATAAGCAAAAGTCTTTGCCCTATGTTGGGCGCCAAAATATAGTGTTCTGTTGTCTCTAGATTATACTCCTTCTCTGGGAGGAGGTTTCTTGGGGAGCTTCTGGAGGTAGCCTTCCTTTCAGTTCTAATCCCAAAATGCAGCCAGGAGTTAAAGTCCAGATCCTATATTGTGTCCTTCCAAGTCTTGAATCTTTTCCTGTCAGAATGTCTCCAGCCAGCTTCAGTCTCTAGCTCCCTCTAAATCCAGAGCCTCCAGCCAGCACGAAGGTAGACGTGGGAATGAATCAGACTCTGAATCTCCTAGAGTGTGGGATTGTGGGTTTCCCAGAATTCAATCCTAGTTGTGAATCTCCCAGAAGTCCATGAGAAGTCCTTTAGACTTGTGAATGTGCTGGACTTGTGAATCCACTGAATCCTGGCTCTGAATCTCTTTGAGCTTCCTTGAAATTCTCCTGGGAAGTCTTCTCCTTGACCCAATCCAGACTGACTTCCCCTCTTAATGTTGGCTCCTTATATCCTCCCAGAGAATAGGCTTGTGGGAGCTCCTTAAGGAACCAATGAGTGAACTCCTTTAAAGGTGTGAACTCTGAACTAGAGAATTAAGTACTGACTTAGCACCTTGTAAGGATCCTAACACTGTTCAATAATAGAAAAATCTCATTTATGTCCTTTATGCTTCCTAAATTTCACCATCTGTCCAAGATGGCAGATTATAGGCAGCCACCCAACTGAACTCGCCCAAAAGTCTTCTCCAATAAACCTTACAACAACCACAAATCAAACTTTGGAGCAGCAGAGCCAACAAGGTAGTTGGGTTAATGAGGTCTAAGAAAACTTAAGAGGTCACAAGAAAAGATTGTGACATCAGAGTAGAAACCTATAAAACAGCCTACAAGTAGCAGTGGCAACATGAGCTATAGCAGTAGCAATTTCAAGAGTTCTCAACCCAGAAACTTTAAGGAGGTCAGACAATTGGTCAAAAGAAATTACCAAGGACCCTTTTGCTAAAGCTACATGGTAACTCTACTGTCCACAAACAGTTCTGAATTGTAGCTGCAGGGTAGAGAGGAGCACTGGTAGTCTATGGAGCAGGGGACTTGGTCACAGTTTTAAAGCAAAGTAGAAAGCTAGCTCTTGTAGAGGCAGGGAAACAGGTCCTTTCTGGTTAAAGATCAGAGCACAGACCAATCATACCTCTCCCAGGATCACACCACCCTGGAAGAACCAAGACTTATAGATCATCAGAATGAGATCTGAAAATAACAGCACAAAAAAGCACTAAGCTTAGGAAAGTGCCTCCCTAATCATAGATGAGTATAGCTCAACTTTAACAAAAAGTTCAAAGTCAAGAAATAGGCTGGAAAAATGAGCAAAGACATGGCAGAGCTAAGATGATAGAACAATGGCAGACTCACCTGAGCTCTCCCTCAAAACCCTCCAAATACCTTTAAACAATAAATCTAAACAAATTCAGAACCTGTAAAAAGGTGAATGAAACCATTTTCAAGCCTTAGACAACATAGAAGATTGGCATGAAAGGTCTGTTGCACTAGGGGGAGAGTGGAGCATAGTTCAGCACAGACTTCACACAGTCCCAATCCCAGAAAACCAGGAGCAGGGATTATGAGTCACTGAATCAATCAGCAGTGACAGCAGCTGCTTGCAGAGTTCTCAATCCATGTACAGTAAAGGGGATCAAATAATTGGTCAGAAGGCAATTAAGAAGTTTCTTTGCTACCCCAGGCATTGCTCTTTGCTTTGCTCATACTCAGATACAGATACAGATAGCTCTGGGTAGCAGTCCCAGGGTGAGGGGACCACTAACACACCAGAGCTTGTAGCCATGGGTAAGTAGGGATTTTCCTCATAGTTCCAGGGCAGAAAAGAGTGCTTGTAATCACAGACCACACAGTACAATACAGGAGAGTAATAAACACCTTTCTTTAGATCAAACCATCTTGGAAGTTGAAAACTTACAAGTCCCTAGAGGTATTTCTAAAAATAACTGGGGGCAGCTAGGTGATGAAGTGGATAGAGCACCAGCCTTGAATTCAGGAAGACCCGAGTTCAAATCTGGTCTCAGACACTTGGCACTTCCTAGCTGTGTGACCCTGGGCAAGTCACTTAACCCCAGCCTCAGAAAAATAAAAAAAAAAAAATTTTTTTTAAATAAATAAATAAAAATAACTGCACAAAACTTCTGAAGCTTGGGACAAAGCAAATCCTACACTACAACGGCCCACTTTAACAAAAAGCTAAACAAAGAGCTAAAAGTCAAAGAATAAACTGGAGAAATGAACAAAACAATAAAAAAATTCTGACAAAATCAAACACACACTTAGAAGAAGATAAAAAAGTCAAAGCTGCTACATCCAAAGCCTCTGGAAAAAATATGAATTGGTCTCAGGTCATGGAAGAGCTCAAATAGGATTTTGAAAATCAAGTAAGAGGGGTACAGGAAAAATTGAGAAGAAAAGTGTGAGTAATGCAAGAAAATCATGAAAAATGAGTAAACAGCTTGGACAAGGAAACATAAAAGAAAAATACTGAAGAAAATAACACCTTAAAAACACTCTACACCAATGAGAAGAACAATGCCTTAAAAACCAGAACTGGACAAATGGAAAGAGGTATGAAAAATATTCTAACTCACTATTGATTGGAGAAATGCAAATTAATTATAATTATATTAATTATTATAAATTATTATAAGTTATTCACGTACGTCTATACGCACATACACATACGCATATGCACACGCACAACAAAATTTCATTTAAAAAACAAAAAACAAAAAACTTCGTTAAAAAGTAGTATTAATTCAGGAGGACCAGAGTTCAAATCTGGTCTCAGACACTTAACACTTCCTAGCTGTGTGACCCTGGGCAAATCACTTAACCCCAGCCTCAAAGGAAAAAAAAAAAAAAAAAAAAGTAGTATTGGCCATATGAAAAAGGAGATACAAAAGCTCAATGAAGAACACAAGTTCTTAAAAATTAGAATTGAACAAATCAAAAAGCTAATGATTTTACAAGAGATCAAGAAAAAATAAAACAAAAACTAATGGAATGAAAAAATAGAAGACAATGTGAAATATCTCACTGAGGAAATCTTCAACATAAAGAAGATCCAACTCACTTCCAGTTGATCAATGATGGACAGAGGTAGCTGCACCCAGAGAAGAAACACTGGGAGGGGAATGAAAATTGTTAGCACTAATATCTGTCTGCCCAGGTTGCATGTACCTTCGGATTCTAATGTTTATTGTGCAACAAGAAAGTGATATTCGCACACATGTATTGTACCTAGACTATATTGTAACACATGTAAAATGTATGGTATTGCCTGTCGTCGGGGGGAGGGAATAGAGGGAGGGGGGGTAATTTGGAAAAATGAATACAAGGGATAATATTATAAAATATATATATATATATATAATAAAAAAAAAAATAAAATAAAAAAAAAAAAGAAATATCTCACTGAAAAAACAATTGACCTGGAAAATAGATACAAGAGAAACTTGAAACTTACCAAGATGAAAATTCCCAGGAGACAGAAAATGCCATCTGCAACCAGAGAAAGAACTAAGGAGACTGAATGTAAATCAACACATGCTATGTTCTTTTTTCTGTCTTTTTTTTTTAATCTCTCCCATGACTTTTTCTGTTTGGTCTGATTTTTCTCCCCCAACAATAACTCATAAAAAAATAATAATTCATATTAAAATTAACTAAAAATAAAATAAATGAAGGTAGAATGGATAAATTATTTCATATAAAAGAGGCAAAAAAAAAACACTTTTGTACCAGAGGGGAAGAGACAGGAAGGTAAGGAGGGAGTGAGAGAACCTACTTTCATCAGAACTGGGTCAAAGAGAAAATTACATACAAACTCAATTGGGTATGGAAATCTATCTTAGAATACAAGAAAATAGAAGGGGAAGGAACTAAGAGGAAGGTAGAGAAAAGGTGATAGAAACAAGGGAAGATTGGGAGACAGGACAGTTAGAAGGAAACAATTTTTCAAGAGGGACAGGGTGAAAAGAAATACCAAACAATAAAGGGGAGACGGAAATAGGATGGAGAAAAATAGCAAAAATAACTTTGAAAAAAATTCTGGAATGAGAATTCTGAGAAGATGGCAGAGTAGGTCAGAAAATTCCAAGTTCTCCAGCTCTCTTCCACAAACAAGACAAAATAGTATATAGAGCTGGTAAAAATAACAAAGTTAGGGTAAATACAGTGTTCCTCCTAAGACAATCAAAGTGTGCTGTGCTAGAACAAAAAGAGAAATTAAAAATAGTAAAAATCTACCAATCATCATCTAAAAGTAAACCTATGAAGAAATGCTAAAGGAACATTATAACTAAATTCCAAAACTGTTTAAGTCAAGAGAAAATATTACAAGCAACAAGAAAAAAAACAATTCAAATGTGATGGAGGCACAATGGAAATCACATAAGCCCTAGCAGAAGCTATATTAAATGACTGCAGGTCTTAGACACTATATGTCAAAAAGAAAAAATAGACATTCAATGAATTACCAAACTTTCAGGATTTTGCTGCAAAAAGACCTGAAGTTAATAGAAAATTTGACATACAAGATCTCAGAGAAAGATAGGGCAAACATTAAAGGCTCAATAAGGACAATTTATGTTTTATATATGGAAATGTAAACCATATGTCTTAAGATTGTCATTAGTAATTTGGCAGTTCAAAAGAAAGATTGGAGTAGAGTCTAGTAGGATATGATTCCATGAAACCATGTAGGAGGAAAAGGTAAAAAGAATAATTATCTTATACAAATAAGGTACAACATGTATAAACTATATCAGATAGCTTGTTGTCTTGGGAAGACAGAAGAAAGGGAGTGGAGAAAAAATATGAAATGTATCTTACAAAAATGAATGTAGAGGAGAATATATATATATATATATATATATATACATATGAAAGGATATGAAAGTTTTAAATTCAGATAGAAATAAGGACAAGAAGAAAGAGTAGGAAGAAAACATAAAAGAGGGATCTTTGGAAGAGGGATAAGTAATAGGAGGGCAAGGTAAGGGATAGAAATAAACCTGAGGAGATAAGAGAGATAGGAAAGACAAATATAAAATGAAAATCAGGAGTAGAATTTATGATGTAAAAAAAACAGTGGTAGTAATCATCTATCAGATAAAATAATACTAAAATAGATTTAATCAAAAGAAAAATAGGAAAACCACAGGTGGATCAGGATTGAAGTGAGGTATCTTTATTGCATGGCTGTGGGGGGTATTATTAGGTTGAATTTTGTTTATTACTATTCTGGTTGTTTTGGAAGTTGTTCAAGGTCTATAATTACATGACTAAATGTCAGCCATGATAATTATTATTATTCTAAACTATTTAAAATAACTAGATTATAAGGTTGGAATATTGCTGTGGTATACAAAATGATAACTTGGAAGTTAGACAAATATGGAAAGACTTGGACTTATGAAGGAAGATGCTATCCACCTTCAGAGAAACAAGACAACCATAGTACAATCTTACAAAGATATATATGAATGTATATATGTGTACATCTGAATGGTTATAAATACATACATGCATATACATGTATGTATATATGCTTGTGTGTATAATATATAGTTGTATTTAATTGTAGATTTCTGTGTATATGTGTATATGTATATATACATGTATGTATATATGCTTGTGTGTATATATATATAACTCATAATATATATAAATATATATATATATATATATATATATATATATATATATATATATAAAAAACTCATAAAATATATAAATATATTCATATTTAATTGTAGACTTCTTAGGGGAGGGGAAAAGAGGAGGAAAAAGAATAAAGTTAAAAGTGCACCATAGAGAGCAAAAGAAAATCTACAAGAAAAAAGATGGACAACTCTAAACAATGTATAGTATATATTATATAGACTTCCTTAAAATGAAAATTTATTGCTTTACATTTTGAATCCTCCCATGTTCTGCTGTATACATGGCAATTTTTTTTCTACTTTGTATTTAAGTTTAAAATAAAATTTAAAAAAAATTTTTTTTTTTTCAAAAAACCAGCAAAAGAAAAAAAAAAGGAAAAATTTTGAAGGAAATTTCTGACAAAGGCCTCATTTTTCAAACCTACAGAGAACTGAGTCAAGTTTAAAAATATAATAATCATTCCGCAATTGATAAATGATCAAAGGATACGAACACTTTTTAGATGAAGTAATCAAAGCTATCAATAGACATATGAAAAATATTCTAACTCACTATTGATTGGAGAAATGCAAATTAAAACAATTCCAAAGTACTACTTCATACCTATTAGATTAGCAAAGAGGACAGAAAAGGAAAGTGACAAACAGTGGAGGGGATATAGGAAAAATAAAACATTAATGCACTGCTGCTGGAGTTGTGAACTAATTCAATTATTTTGTAGATCAAGGCTTCTTAAACTTTTTCCATTCACAATCCCTTTTCACCAGAAAAATTTTTATATGACCCTGGATTTATAAGTGTAAAAATAGGTATATACAATTACACATTTAGTGATAATAAACCATAATTTCACAACCCCACATTCAGTCATGAGACCCCATTTGAAATCATGAATCAGTATAAGGAGCTGGTCTCTACAGCAATTTGCAACTATGCCCGAAGGACTATAAAACCTTTGACCTAAAAATACCACTATTACATCTGTGTCCTAAAAGAGATAAAAACAAAATGTACAATATGTACAAAAATATTCAGCTCTTTTCTGGGGGCAAAGAATTGAAAATTGAGGGGAAGCCCATCAATTGGAGAATGGCTAAATAAATTGTGATATGTGATTATGATGGAATACTATTGTGCTATAAGAAATAATGTGCAGGACAAAATAGTGTACAACTATAGCAGTCTAGTGTATGACAAACCCAAAATTCCCAACTTTTGGGATAAGAATTCATTACTTGGCAAAAACTGTTGGGAAAACTGGAAATTAGTATGGCAAAAATTAGATATGGACCCACACTTAACACCATATACCAAGATAAGATCAAAATGGGTCCATACTTTAGGCATAAAGAATGAGATCATAAATAGATTAGAGGAACATAGGATAGTTTACCTCTCAGACCTGTGGAGGAGGAAGGAATTTGTGACCAAAGGAGAACTAGAGATCATTATTGATCACAAAATAGAAAATTTTGATTACATCAAATTAAAAAGCTTTTGTACAAACAAAACTAATGCAAACAAGATTAGAAGGGAAGTAACAAGCTGGGAAAACCTTTTTACAGTTAAAGGTTCTGATAAAGGCCTCATTTCCAAAATATATAGAGAACTGACTCTAATTTATAAGAAATCAAACCATTCTCCAATTGATAAATGGTCAAAGAATATGAACAGGCAATTTTCAGATGATGAAATTGAAATTATTTCCACTCATATGAAAGAGTGTTCCAAATCACTATTGATCAGAGAAATGCAAATTAAGACAACTCTGAGATACCACTACACACCTGTCAGAATAACTAAGATGACAGGAAAAAATAATGATGAATGTTGGAGGGGATGTGGGAAAACTGGGACACTGATGCATTGTTGGTGGAGTTGTGAACAAATCAAACCATTCTGGAGAGCAATTTGGAACTATGCCCAAAACGTTATCAAACTGTGCATACTCTTTGATCCAGCAGTGCTACTACTGGGCTTATATCCCAAAGAAAATACCAAAGAAGGGAAAGGGACCTGTGTGTGCCAAAATGTTTGTGGCAGCCCTTTTTGTAGTGGCTAGAAACTGGAAAAGGAATGGATGCCCATCAATTGGAGAATGGTTAGGCAAATTATGGTATATGAATGTTATGGAATATTATTGTTCTGTAAGAAATACCAGCAGGATGAATACAGAGAGGCTTGGAGAGACTTACATGAACTAATGCTAAGTGAAATGAGCAGAACCAGGAGATCATTACACACTTCAACAATGATACTGTATGAAGAGGTATTCTGATTGAAGTGGATATCTTCAACATAGAAAAGATCTAATTCAGTCCCAGTTGATCAATGATGGACAGAATTAGGTACACCCAGAGAAGGAACAGTGGGAATTGAGTGTAAACTGTTTGCACTATTGTCTTTCTACCCAAGTTACTTTTACCTTCTGAATCCAATTCTTACCGTGCAACAAGAAACTCAGTTTTACACACATATATTGTATCTAGAATATACTGTAACACCTGTAACATGTATGGGATTGCTTGTCATCTAGGGGAGGGGGTAAAGAGAGAGAGGGGAAAATTCGGAAAAGAAGTGAGAACAAGGGATAATGCTGTAAAAAAAATTACCCATGCATATGTAATGTCAAAAAAATTATAATTATAAAATTAATTTTAAAAATTAAAAAAAAGAAAAAGAAAAGAAATGATGCGCAGAATAATCTCAGAAAAACCTGGAAAGACTTCCATAAGCTGATGTAACCTGAAATGTACTGTGTACCAAGTAACCACATTAATGTAAAATGATGAATTGTGAAAGACTTATTTTCAGCTCACAATGATCTAAGACAACCCTAATGAAAAATGCTATCCATCCTCAGAGAAAGAACTGATGGTGTCGGAATACACACTGAAGCATATTTTTTTTTAGTTTCATTCTTTTTCTTGAGGTTTTTTAAAATCAATTTTTGTTCATTTATACTTTCTTTTATAACATTATTTTGGAAATGTTTTCCATCACTATGTATGTATTGAATTGCTCACCCTCTCACTGAGGGGGTGTGAGGAAAGAGAAAGGGAGAGAATTTGGAATTCAAAGTTTTAAAAATGGATGTTAAAGAAAAAATGAGCAAAAAGCCCCCCACACACACACACACACAAAAAAAAAAAATTTGAAAGCTACAATGGTCATAGAAAAGATCAAGACAAACTAAGAAAAAACAATGTGAAAACAACTACAAAAAAAAAGGACTAAAATAAAAATGTTAATTGAACTCAAATCAAAAAAGAATTCTTAACAGAGTTAAAGGAAGAGATATATGGTGGTTAAGGAAAAATTGGGGCAGAGGAGAAGGGAAAGGAAATGAGTGATGCAAGAGAATTATGAAAAGAGAATTAACAGCTTCATAAAATAGGCACACAAAAAATACTGAAGAAAAAAATACCTTAAAAAACAGAAATGGCCAAATGGTAAAAGGGGCACAAAAATCTATCAAAGAGAACAATTCCTTAAAAAGTAGAACAGATCACATGGAAAGAGAGGTACAAAAAGTTCAGTGAAGAAAATAACTTAAAAATTAAAATTCGGTGAGTAGAAGTTAATGACAACTTTGATACAACAAGAAACAAAACAGTCAAAAGAATTTAAAAATAGAAGAAAATGTGAAATATATCATCAGAAAAACAAATGACATGGAAAACGGATCAAGGAAGACTCATTTAAGAATTACTGAATTGATGTATAACCAGAAAAAAAGCTAAAAATTATTGAACTGGAAGCAATAACCAAAAAAAAAAAAAAAAAAAAGGCCTAGATAATCATCTTTCAAGAAATTATCATGGAAAACTGCACTGATACCTTAGATCCATAGGTAAAAGAGAAAATGAAAAACTCCATCAATTACCTCTTGAAAGAGACACCAAAATGAAAATTCCCGGGAATATTACAGCCAAATTCCAGAGTTCCCAAGTCAAAGAAAAATACTTCAAGCAATCAGAAAGAAATAGTTCAAATATCATGAGAATCACATGTTAAAGGATCAGAGGCTTAGAATATGATATTCTTGCACAGGTAAAGAAGTTAAGATCATACCCAAGTATCACTTATCTAGCAAAATTGAATATAATTCTTCAGGAAGAAAAATTGGGCATTTGATGAAATAAAGAATTTTCAAGCATTCCTCATGAAAAGACCAGAGCTAAATAGAAAATTTGACAATCAAGAACAAGATTCAAGGGAAACATACAAAGGCCAACATGAAGGAGTAATCATAAGAGACTCAATAAAGTTAAACTGTAATGGGAAGATAACACATGTCAATCCTATTAGGGCTATTAAAAGTAATCCATATAGACAGAGGGCATGGATAGGAGTTGATCATGTTGGAATGATTTCCAAAAAAAAAAAAAAAAAGAAAAAAAGAAAAGAAAAGAAAAAGAAAAAAGGGTGAGAAAGAGGGACACATTGGGAACAAAAAGGATGGGAGAGAGAGAATAGAGAAAATTTTTCACATAAAAGCAGAACACAAGAAAAAAACTTTTATATAGGAAGGGGGTTGCAGGCAATGCACTCTTATCCGAATTGGTTCAGAGGCAAGAACATTTCCACACTCAATTGTAACTTACCCAATAGGGAAATATAGGAGGAGAAAGGGATTTTTTTTTTTTTAAGGGAAGAGGAGGAGGGCAGCTAAGTGGCGCAGTGGATAGAATACCAGCCCTGAAGTCAGAAAGACCTGAGTTCAAATTTGGTCTCAGATTTCCTGGCTGTGTGACTTAACCCCAATTTAAGCATGTCACTTAACCCCAATTGCTTCAACAAAACAAACAAATAAATAAATGGAAAGGGAGAGGCAGGGAATGCTGATAAAAAGGAGAGCAATTAAATAAAATAGTAGTTAAAAGCAAATAGATTTTGGATGAAGTACAAGAGAAAAAGAAAATGGGATACAGGGAAATATATAATCATCATAATTGTGAATCTGAATAGGATAAGCTCCCCCATAATCTAGAAGGAGATGGCAGAATGGATCAGAAATAGACCCTCTGCCCTCAAGTTCAGACAAATATAGCAAGATCTATTTGAACTGATGCAAAGTGAAGTGAGAAGGACCAAGAGATTATTGTACACAATAAGAGCAACACTGTAATAATGATTAACTAAGAAAGACTTAGCTAGTCTGGAATAATGCAATTCAAAACAATTCTAAAGAACTCATAAAAAAAAAAAAAAAAAAAAAAAAAGCATACTAACTGGGACAACTAGATGGTGCAGTGGATAGAGTACCAGCCCTTGAAGGAGGACCTAAGTTCAAATATGACCTTAGATACTTACTTAACACACCTAATTGTATGACCCTAGGCAAGTCACTTAACCACAACTGCCTCAGAAGACAAACAAAACAAAACATGCCATCCACCTCCAGAGGAAAAGCTGATGAATTCAGAGCAAAATGGGAGTAAAATTTTCCTACTTTCTTTACTTTTCTTGCCTTTTTTTCCCCCCAATGTTGCCAAAATGAAAAGAAGCTTTGCATTTTGTCCCATGTATAATTGATATATTCTATACCTTCTTGTGGTTGGGGGAGGAGAGGGGAAGTAGAGAGAGAATTTGGAACTCAAAACTTAAAAAAGAAAAAATAATAAATTAAAATGTTAAAAAAAACCTTTAAAATAAAAATATATTCAAATTTAATCTGATTAAAGAGACTCACCATCAATTTAAAAATATAAGGAATGTTGGAGGAAAATTTAAAAATGCACAGGGATTGGACCAAGTAGAAAGTCTTGTATATAGTAGATAACTTTGTTAAATGAGTAATGATCGGGCTGAACACTTTCTAATGAACAGAGAGACATTTGGAAAAATTTTTGAGATATCAATGAAATTGTTTTCTGATATCTGTTGCTTTAATCTTTTTTACTTCCATGTGCAATGAAATCACTCGAAGTGGCTGCAAGCTAGAAGTCTGCATTGAGCCTAGGAAAAGAAAATCCCAGGTTCCCAAGTACTAGGTTATGACAAAAGGAAAAGTATGCAGGGCATTTCCTAGGGATCAAGAGAAAAATTAACAGGAGTTAGTCAATGCTAACCAGTAACTCTTGTGTCCAAATATTTCCCACCTCAACCCTAACACTCAAGAACATGGACTCACCGAGCAGATCCAGACATCATCAACTTGGTGTACACAGCTTAGACAGAGAAACCTTTCTGGTAGGCTGAAGCATTCAAGTAGCCAAGAGAAGGCCAGCAAAAGCTCACAACTACCTTGAGAGCCAACTTCAGGAAGATGGTAAAAATGGCATCTCCCATAGCCATGGCAGTGCAATATCCACTTTACAAAATGAATCTGGCCCTCTGAAAAGAGTAAATGAGAATATAAGCTCAAGCCAAGGCAATCAGGGACACACTCTCCAGCATATTCTCTCCTTTCCTTACTAGTATCTTAAAGATCCTAAGAGAACAGTCTCCTCATCATCCCATCATATAACTTGTATATCTTTATTTCAGTACTTCTAACTAGCTCAACTTTCTCGTCTAAATCTTGCCCATCTCTTTTACAGTTTCCCTGATCTATAACCTCTCAAATACTCTATCTTCCTAGTTTCTCAAACTTCGCAAATCCCATTTTTCTTCCATTATATCTCAACTCCGCACAGGAAGTGGTCACACTGAATCTCATTATCTAAGAGTTTCAATAATCAAAAATGATGGCATTCCTTTATCTTATCTTTCTATCTTTCCCTATCTTCACCTATCTTTCTATCTTTCCCTATGCCTTATCCCTCCTAAACCTATTCTTTATTTATATCATGGCTTCCAATGCCTCCTCAATATTTTCTTGGGCTTCTGTTCAGATTTTACTGTCCTACTTCCTAATCTTGTTCCTATGTTTAATCAAGTTCACCTCCTCACTATCCTCTAATTTTGAATTACTATTCATTCATTCCTTGCCAAGTTCCAACACTGGATTATTCTCATCATCCACTTCCTCTCCCTCTACTCACTGATGCTGAATGTAGTTGAAAGAAGTCACTAAGAATTATAAATCTGTACATATTCAAGCTAACTTCAATTGGACTCTTACTTTGTATCAAAGTAATTCTTTTATTCCTTAGTTTCCTATATTTTTTTTTTACCACAGAAACTATCCTCAACCTTCTCTTTTCATCTCAGAGTTCCCACTCCTTCCCATTTCTCCACCCTCTCCTGGGACAATTAAAGTCATTTAAGGTCTCTATTTTTCTCTTATTCTTTACATCCCATTCTCTCTTTTCCTTCAGTCAGATAATGTGCTGTACCTTCTTGTCAAGGTCAGCTCTTCTACATGATCCCATTGTATCCCCTCAGATCTTCTCCAGCAGACTGATCCCTCAATCATTCCCACTCTCTCTTACCTTCATCTTCTCTACTGGCTCCTTCAATTGCCTTCAGATATGCCCTAGTCTCCACATCCTTTACTAGATAGAATAGGCCCCTCAACCTTATTACATTATATATTTCTGCTTTCTCACTCCAGCAGAAAAAGCTATCTGCCCTCCTTTGCTTTCACTTCCTCTTACTTTTTTTTTTTCCTCTTTTTTTTTTCTGAGCCTGGGGTTAAGTGACTTGCCCAGGGTCAGGCAGCCAGGAAGTGTTAAGTGTCTGAGACCAGATTTGAACTCAGGTCAAGGCTGGCGCTCTATCCATTGCGCCACCTAGCTGCCCCTCACTTCCTCTTACTTAATGCTCAAACCTACCTTTCTCGATTTTGCTAAATTTAAACTATTCTATGTACGTCTACTAATTAGAACAGAATAATAAATGTTTGATGATGATGACAATAATGATCTTCAAAGTTACCAATTACAATTTCTGAATGTGAATTTTTCAGACTTTATTCTTCTTGAGCTTCTGGCTCTATTCAACACTGTTGACCATTCTTTCCTCCTGAATATTGTCTGTGTTTCCATAACACAACTTTATCCTACTAGATATGTCCACGGTGTTTGACACTGTGACTACTCTCTTCTCTAGATTTTCATGACACTATTCTGGCCTAGCTCTCCTACTTAATTGACTGACCCTTCTCAGTTTTCCTACCTAATTGATCCTTCTTGGTTCCTTTTCTGAATATAGTAATAGCTGATATTAACAATTATTGTCTCATTTTATCCACACAATAATCCCTCTTAGTAGTGCTATTATAATTCCTATTTTTCTGATAAGGAAACTGAGGCAAAAAAAAAAAGTGAATTACTTGATTTGAACTCAGATCTTCCTGACTCCAGACCCAAAGTTCTATGAACTCTATACAATTTCCAAAGTCCTAAACCAGTGATTCCCCCCCCCCCAACTGATTTAAGTCTAGTGGCTTCTATGTGCCTTTGCAAACAAAAATAAACACTCTGGCTCCTTTCAGAGAATTTCTTCTCCCAGGACACAGGTGAAATATTTTCTTCAGTAGTAAAATCTTCCTTCAAATTCTAGTACCAGACCTCCCTTTTATCTTGCATTTAACTACCTTACATTTATTTTGCATTTATTCTGTATATACTTATCTTGATAAAATATATACTCTCTTGATAAAATGTAAACTCTTTTAAGATTATCTGTATAATAATAAAATACCCGATCTGCATTCCGTGGTGTTACATATGTAAACACACATACCCATCTTGTATCCTGAAACTGATTTTCACTCAAACATAAGACGGTTTTAAACATTCTTCTTTATATGGAAGTCCTTCCTATATGCGAGTCCTCTGAAGCATAAGAGGAAGGCACTTCCGAGGGGAGGAGTGAACGGCTTAGATCTGCTCAGTCCCTGCAGATTTCATGACTAGGAAAGGATGGGAGATGGCAGTGCTTTGCTTCTCTACATCCACAGACTATGGATTAGGGGGAACCAACAGGGAAAAGTGGTGGGGTTGTTACGTACCGAGGGCATCAGGAGGCTCCCTACGAGACCCTGTACCCTTCTGATGAATAAGCCAAAGGAGGGAGAAAAGCAGAGACCAAAGCTCAGCTACCTAGAAAAAGAAACTCAAGTCAGTGGGGCGCTGCGAGCGCTGCGCCGCCTCGCCCAACTCCCCCCACCCCAACACTGGTGGGTTATTCCCTCGGCAGCCGCCTCTTCTCACCGCCTCGGGGAGGTCGAACTTGGCCTTGCGGAAGGTCTCGGGATTAGGTTTCCCAGGCAATGCTCGACTCAGCGCCGCAATAGCTTTGGGTAGGGCCCGTGGTCCCCAGTCTTCCAGTCGGCACCGACTTAGCCTCCCCATATTCAGAACTACCAGGTTGCCCGCCGTTTCTTCCGCAACCGCCGCACCCAATCAGATCTTCCTTCTTTCTTTCCCCCAATCAGTGGAGCTAAATTAAAAAGTTTGTCCCCGCCCCTGACGCCGCGAACCAATCACAAATTGTCAAGAGATCGGGTAACTAATTAGGCGAGGCATTGAAAGAACTCGGAGAAAGATCTCCAAAGGAAGCTGCTGAAAAGGTTTCTGGCTCCCGGGAGGGACCAAACAACTCTCGCCCTCTCGGCTTTCTAGTCAAACACCGTACAATTCCAAAGCTTTTAAAGCTTTTTTCAAGCCATCTTCATCTCATGCTCTCTTGTACTATTTTCTTGTGACACTGGGCGGACGCAGTGGGTAAAATGTCAGGCCCGGAAACAGGGAGACCCGGGTTCGAATTTGACCTCAGACACTAATAGCCCTGAGAAAATCATCTAAAATCTGTTTGTTTCATTTTCCTCATCTGTAAAATGGGGGTTATAATATCACCTATATCTCAAGAATTGAGATAAAATGTAAACTGACGTGTAAATAAGATAGTCGTTATAAAGCACTTAGAAGAATAGTTAGCACTATGTGCTAAATTTTATTGGTGTATGTATATATATACATTTATACACATATAATTATGTAAACATATTTTATAATTGCTTATCCCTTGTTGTCTCCCCATTAGAATGTAAATTCCTTGCCAGGAGGGATTATATAATTCTTTGTATTTGTTACCTGTCACATAATTGGTGTCTAATACTAATTGAATGATTTGTTCAAACCAATTCAATTCGATAAACACATATCCATCACTCCTTGGGAAAAAGATAATTTCCCCTCAAAGAACTCCTAATCGATTAGTGGAGGTTGGTTAGAAGAAAACATATACATATGAGATGATTCCCAGAGATACAGGTGTGGGGGACACAAAAGACCCCTACCCCAAAATGACTGCTCAGAGTTCACTCAAAGTAGAAAGCAGAAAAGGTTGTTTATTACAGCAACTCATGAGGGGCGGGGCAGTCCCACTTCTGAAAAACTCACAACAGGAAGTCCAAGACTCAGTAGATACATACTGTTTTTATAGGTTTTTGTTACAAGAGATTACACCACAAATTAGAAAGCATTAAAAAGCCTGCAGCCTCCTAATTGAATATCGCTGCCAAAAAAAAAAAATTTTAAAATGATGGGAATGGAATGTTTCTGTTTGCCTGAAATTACCTGCTTTTTAGGAATCCACAAATGAGCAGATAACTAAGCTGACAGTGTTTAAACTTATAAATTAATTAAACAATATCAAGCATTGATAAATACCACCAGTTTAGGTTAAGTAAATATGTCTGTAACTGGCTTAGGTTTAAGTAAATAGAGGCTTACACGTAGGTCATGGGGAGATACAGAAATAATGAAAATAAGATAAAGAAAAAGCATTCACACATCCCTGTGAGTTCTTCATTTCATCTTTCCATTCCACACACAGGCAAAATCCCTTGAGAGATTTTCTTTTGTTTTTCTACAACAGAGATTTTAAAATTATTAATATTAATTTATTTTAATCTTTTTTTTTCAGTTCTGAATTCTCATTCTCCTCCAGAATATCCTGCACCCATTGAGAAGGCAAATAATATAATAACTATTATATATGTTAAGTGGAACAAGAAAATTGTGAAAGTTTTCCCACACATAATATGGTGTAGATATTGCACAAAATGGAGAATATGTTCCAAAATTAGCAAAGCTAACATGAGCCTCAACAGACAGGCTAAGTTTCATATTCCTATAATCATGTCATCTAAGGAAATCAGGCAAATAGCCACCTTAACACTAGAACCCTACCTCCTCCTCCTCCTTTGGGAGCCACAGCAAATGCCCTTCCAACTTATGCCCTAAGGGTGCAGAAGGATCTAACATCAGAGACCTGCAAGAATCCCCTCACAGTTCCCTAAAAGAGAATTGAAACAGCTTAAAGACCAGGAAAATTTATCCCTAGAACCAAAGAAACCTGGCATGTATCTTCTGAGAGAGGTGGCACTAGGGCAGAGGGAGCTATGGTTTGTAAACACTCCCTTAAGTGCCACAGAAGTCAGAAATTTTAAAAAGGGAACGAAAAGCTTGATGAAGGATCCTAGTAGTCTCTCAGAGGAACTAGAGCAGTTCCTTGGCCCTAACTATACTTGGCATAATCTATACTTGGCATAAATTGATATGTATCCTTTCTCAAAGAAAGAGGCGTGTGAATGTAGACATCCACTGGCGGCTGAGGTGACCCCTGGCACACCAAAAATGCCCAACTCTTGACCCTAAATGGGACCACAACAATGAAATCCATAGAATACACATGCAGAACCTGAGAGAATTAATTACTTGGATTAAGAATGCAACTCCAAAGCCCCAAAATATTAAAAAAACTTTCCAGGTCAACCAGAAAAAGGAGGAGTCACTAATTGAGTTTCTAAACAGGCTAACAGAAAATGTTAATAAATACTCAGGATTAAATATAAGTGAGTCAGATGTTGAGTTCATGCTAAAGATAAACTTTGTAACTAATGCCTGGTCAGATATTGGTAAAAAAAAAAGTTCAGAATATTGACAAAGTCCAACAGGACTTTGGAAAACCTCTTGGAGGAAGCCACTAAAATATATGTGAGGAGAGATAATGAAAAGCAAAAACATAAAACTTGACTCATGGTACAAACTGTTCAAACTATGGTAGAGATACCTAAGAATTCTGGACAATAGAAGAAGCTCCAAACTAGGGAAGGATACAAAAAGAGGAGAGCACCAGGAAATGCTGAGTTGCAGAAAGGCAGGGCATATAATGAGAGACAAAGGAATAGAGGAGAGAATGTGTTGGTTGATGAAACTAGAGGATTAGGGGTGTCAGGGGTTCATTGAACAATCCCACCCAGAACCCTTGATAAATTTAAGGGTGGGACTCCGAGGAGAAGAAGTGATATTCCTGATAGATACTGGGGCTACTCAGCCTTCTATAACCTACCTCCCCTCTGGGACTAAATTATCACAAGAACCCTCATCATTTTCAGAATATTTTTATTTTATTTTATTTTATTTTTCCTGAGGCTGGGGTTAAGGGACTTGCCCAGGGTCACACAGCTAGGAAGTGTTAAGTGTCTGAGACCAGATTTGAACTCGGGTCTTCCTGAATTCAGGGCTGGTGCTCTATCCACTGCACCACCCCACTGCCCCCCATCATTTTCAGAATAAAAGGAGAAAATTTTCTGGTCCCTCTTTCTGAAGTTTTAGAAGTTCATTACCAAGGGACCACTGTCTTGAGCAGGCAGACAAAAATAGAGGGATTGGGAATTCTATGTAGTGGAAGAACACAATTCTTTAAAAAAAAAAAAAAATCCACTGAAGAAAATAGCACCTTTAAAAGTAGAATTAACCAAATGAAAAAAGACATTTCATCCACTTCCCAACTCCCCTCAACTTAAGAGCTGCTATAAATATTTTTGTACATATAGGTTCTTCACCTTCCCTCCTTTTTCTTCTGACTATCTCCTCCCCAAATTTGCCCTCCCTTTTATTACCTTCTTCTCTTTCTCTCTTCCCCTACTACAATTTCCTTCCCAATTGAGTTTGTATCTTCTTCCTTCTTTGAACCAATTCTGATGAAAGTAAATTTCACTCACTCCCCCTTACCTTTCTTTTTCTTCCCTTCCACTGAAAAGGCTTTTTCTTGCCTCTTTTGTATGATAATGTACCCCATTCTACATCTCCTTTCCTCTTTCTCCCACTATGTTCCTCACTCATAACATATTCAACTTACACCTGGGTTCTCTATCTATACTTCTGTCTTAAAAATGAGAAAGTTCTTATGTGTGACAAGTATCATATTCCCATGTAGGAATGCAAGCAGTTTAATTTTAAGTTCCTTACGATTTCCCCTTCCTGTTTATCTTTTTAATGTTCCTCTTAAGTCTTATGTTTGAAATTTAAAATTTCCCTTCAGTTCTGCTCTTCCCATCAAGAATGCTTCAAAATCCCTATTTCACTGAATATCCACTTTTTCTCCTGAAAGATTATACTCATTCTTGTTGGATAAGTGATTCTTGGTTGTACTCTTAGCTCCTTTGCCCTGTGGAATATCATATTCCAAGTCCTTCAAACTTTAAATATATTGTATTATGCTGACTGTGGTTCCATGATACTTAAATTGTTTCTTTCTGACTACTTGCAATATTTTCTACCTGATTGGGAGCTCCAGAATTTGGCTATAATATTCCTGGGAGTTTTCATTTTGAGATCTCTTTCAGGAAGCAATTGGTGTCTATTTCTATTTTAACCTCTAGTTCTAAGATCTCAGCACAGTTTTCTTGAAAATTTCCTGGAAAATGATGTGTAGGCTCTTTTTTTTTTTTTTTTTTTTTTGATCATGGCTTTCAGGTAGTCCAAAATTTTAAATTTTTCTTTCTTGGATCTATTTTCCAGGTCAATTGTTTTTCCAAGTGAGATATTTCACATTTTCTTCTATTTCTTCATTCTTTTAGTTTAGTTTTGTTGTTTCCCGATTTCTCATAAAGTCATCAGCTTTCGTTTGCTCAATTCTGATTGGTTTTTTATTCAGCAACTTTTTTTTAAAAAATTATAACTTTTTATTGACAGAATATGTACCTGGATAATTTTTTACAACATTATCGCTTGCACTCACTTCTGTTCCAACTTTTCCCTTCCCTCCCTCCACCCCCTCCCTTAGATGGCAGGCAGTCTTATACATGTTAATTATTCATAGTATATCCTAGATACAATATATGTGTGCAGAACCAAACAGTTCTCTTGTTGCACAGGGAGAATTGAATTTAGAAGAAAAAGCAAAGTGCAAACAGTTCACACTCATTTCCCAGTGTTCATTTTCTGGGTGTGGTTGATTCTGTCCATCATTGATCAATTGGAACTGAATTAGATCTTCTCTTTGTTGCAGATATCCACTTTCATCAGAATACATCCTCATACAGTATTGTTGTTGAAGTGTATAATGATCTCTTGCTTCTTCTCGTTTCACTTAGCATCAGTTCATGTAAATCTCTCCAAGTCTCTCTGTATTCATCCTGCTGGTCATTTCTTTGTTTGGAATGGAATTTCTCTTTGTATCTCTTGCTGTTGCATTTTGTTAGTGATATATAAAAATGCCGAGGATTTATGTGGATTTATTTTGTATCCTGCCACTTTGCTGAAATTTTGAATTATTTCTAGTAGCTTTTTAGCAGAGTCTTTGGGGTTCTCTAAGTATACCATCATGTCATCTGCAAAAAGTGATAGTTTAATTTCCTCATTTCCTACTCTAATTCCTTGAATCTCTTTCTCGGCTCTTATTGCCGAGGCTAGCATTTCTAGTACTATATTGAATAGTAATGGTGATAGTGGGCAACCTTGTTTCACTCCTGATCTTACTGGGAAAGGTTGCAGTTTATTTCTATTGCATATTATGCTTACTGACGGTCTTAAATATATACTCCTGATTATTCTAAGGAATAATCCATTTATTCCTATACTCTAAAGAGTTTTGAGTAGGAATGGATGTTGGATTTTGTCAAATGCTTTTTCTGCATCTATTGAGATGATCATATGGTTCTTATTAATTTGATTATTAATATGGTCAATTATATTAATAGTTTTCCTAATATTAAACCAGCCCTGCATTCCTGGAATAAATCCTACTTGATCATAGTGTATTATCTTGGAGATGATTTTCTGAAGTCTTTTTGCTAATATCTTATTTAAGATTTTAGCATCAATATTCATTAAGGAGATTGGTCTATAATTTTCTTTCTCAGTTTTCGATCTACCAGGTTTAGGTATCAGTACCATGTCTGTGTCATAAAAGGAGTTTGGTAGGACTCCTTCATCCCCTATTTTTTCAAATAATTTATATAACATTGGGGCTAATTGTTCTTTAAATGTTTGGTAGAATTCACATGTGAATCCATCTGGCCCTGGGGATTTTTTCCTGGGGAGTTGATTAATAGCTTGTTCTATTTCTTTTTCTGAAATGGGACTATTTAAGCAATTTATCTCCTCCTCTGTTAATCTAGGGAGCCTATATTTTTGGAGAAAGTCATCCATTTCACTTAAGTTATCAAATTTATTGGCATAAAGTTGGGCAAAGTAACTCCTTATTATTTCTCTAATTTCCTCTTCATTGGTGGAAAGATCCCCCTTTTCATTTGTAAGACTATCAATTTGATTTTCCTCTTTCTTTTTTTTGATCAGATTTACCAAAGGTTTATCTATTTTATTGGCTTTTTCATAAAACCAACTCTTGGTTTTATTTATTAATTCAATAGTTTTTTTACTTTCAATTTTATTGATTTCTCCTTTTAATTTTTGTATTTCGAGTTTAATTTTTGGTTGGGGGTCTGCTGGTTATTTCTTACAGAACAATAATATTCCATAACATTCATATACCACAATTTACCATTCTCCAATTGATGGGCATTGATTCATTTTCCAGTTTCTAGCCACTACAAAAAGGGCTGCCACAAACATTTTGGCACATACAAGTCCCTTTCCCCTCTTTAGTATTTCTTTGGGATATAAGCCCAGTAGTAGCACTGCTGGATAAAAGAGAATGCACAGTTTGATAACTTTTTGAGCATAATTCTAGATTGCTCTCCAGAATGGTTTGATTTGTTCACAACTCCACCAGCACTCAATTCCGATTTTTAAGGAATTATTTTCTTCAATGAGATTTTGTACCTCTTTTTTCATTTGGCCAATTCTACTTTTTAACGAAGTTTTTTTTTTTTCCAGTAAATTTGTGTACCTCTTTTTCCATTTAACTAATTCTGCTTTTCAAGGCATTGTTCTTTTGATTGGCTTTTTGTAGCTCTTTTATCATTTTGCCTAGTCTGTTTTTTGTAAGGTATTATTTTCTTCAGTATTTTTTGTGCGTCTCCTTTATCAAGCTGTTTACTCATTTTTCATGATTTTCTTGCATCACTCTAATTTCTCTTCCCAATTTTTCCCTGTACCTCTCACTTGATTTTCAAAATCCTTTTTGAGCCTTTAATTCTTACCTTTCTCAGAGGCTTTGGATATAGGAACTATGACTTTGTTATCATTTTCATTTCCACAGCTTATTCCTAGACTTTTAGCTCTTTGTTTAAAAAAAAAAAAAAAAAAAAGTAAGGCTCTGTAATGTGGAGGTTGCATAGGACCATACTTCAGGGATTTTGTGCAGTTGGTTTCAGCAATATTTCTAGGGACCTATAAGTTTTCAGTTCTTCCAAGATGGTATGATCTAAGAGATACTTACTACTCTCTTGGTCTGTGCTCTGGTCTGTGAGTTTCTGCCCTAGAACTGTGAGGTGGGTTCCTGCTCCACTGAGACTAGAAGCCCTTATGTACTAGAGACATGTTGCAACACCAGCTGAAACCCCAATATGTTTTTGGATTCATCTCTTCCTTCCTCTCCCCACATGCCATCAGGAATGCCACCCAGGACTGTGACCTACATCTGAGTATGGGCAAAGCAATGATGATTTTGTGGTTCCCTGATTTTAGGAGAACTTCTGTTCTAAACAATAAGTCAGTAGTCCTAAATCTTCTAGCTTTGGAATCTGCCTCAGGAAACTCCCAAGCCCAATTTGTCTAATTCTGACCACTCCTTTGTCAGATAGCGTCTGGTTTCCCGATACACCTACAGATCAAACTCTTAAAACAATAGAGAATAAGACCACTCCTCAATTCATTGCTGACTGGTGATCTTGTTAGTAATAATCTGATCAAACAAGAATTACTCCTTCTGGAGACCACTCCTTCCTACCTATAAACCATAGAACTAGCATATTTATGATTGAAAGCTGGATAAATATATCTCCTTTGCTTCGGTTTCACTGCTGAAATTGCCTTAAGAGTTCCAGCCCACTTTTTGTAATAGCATTATAATTAATATTGCAATAAAACTTTGCCTCTTGATTAGGAGATGGGTTCAAGCCTGCAAATTCTTTTGAGACACCTTGCAACACTGATCTAGGACCCCAAACTTTGGGGGTTCCATTTTGCAGCTTCAATAGCAATGGAATCTTCTCTCAGTGTTAACCAAGAAATTTCTGTAATCTCTCAGCAGTTGTTTGACTCCCTTACCTGCTATCGGCTAAAAGATCCAGAAGCAACCACTGTCGGTGATGATTTAATGACTTCAAAATCCTGTTCCTGGTTTGCTAGAGTTGGACTGTGCTGGCACAGTCTGCTCTGTATTGTTCTCCATTCCCTCTCTAATGCAACAGATTTTCCCTCCAGACTTTCTAAGTTTTCTTAGGTTGGAAGATTGTTTCATTCCATCTTTTATCCATTTTTTTGTCTGATACTCTAGAATTTGTTTAATCATTATTTAAAGATATTTGAAAGGATTTGGGGGAATGCTGCCTTTACTGTTATCTTGGTTTTGTCTTTCTAATCTTCATCTTTCAAGAAATTATCACTGGAAAAAAAAAAAAGCAATTAAAAGAATCTACCAATTATCTACTGAAAGATATCCTAAAATGAAAACTCTCAGAAATATTATAGCCAAATTCCATAGTTCCCAAGTCAAGGAAAAAATATTGCAAATAACCAGAAAGAAACATTTCTTTTTCTTCTTTTTTTTCTTTTATTAATAATGATAACATTTTTTGACAATACATAATGCATAGGCAATTTTTTACAACATTATCCCTTGTACTCCCTTCTGTTGCGAATTTTCCCCTCTTTCCCTCCACCCCCTCCCCTAGATGGCAGGCATTCCCATACATATTAAATATGTTATAGTATATCCTAGATACAATATATATGTGCAGAACTGAATGTTGTTGTTGTTGTTGTTACTGAAAAGGAAGAATTGGATTCGGAAGGTAAAAACCTGGGAAGAAAAGCAAAAAATGCAAACAATTTACACTCATTTCCCAGTGGTCCTTCTCTGGGTATAGCTGATTCTGTTCATCCTTGATCAACTGGAACTAGATTAGATCTCTATGTTGAAGATATCCACTTCCTTCAGAATACATCCTCATACAGTATTGTTGTTGAAGCATATAATGAACTCCTAGTTCTGCTCATTTCACTCAGCATCAGTTCATGTAAGTCTCTTCAAGCCTCTCTGTATTCATCCTGTTGGTTATTTCTTACAGAACAATAATATTCCATAACATTCATATACCATAATTTACCCAACCATTCTCCAATTGATGGGCATTCATTCATTTTCCAGTTTCTAGCCACTACAAAAAGGGCTGCCACAAACATTTTGGCACACACAGGTCCCTTTCCCTTCTTTAGTATTTCTTTGGGATATAAGCCCAATAGTAGCCCTGCTGGATCAAAAGGTATGCACAGTTTGATAACTTTTTGGGCATAATTCCAGATTGCTCTCCAGAATGATTGGATTCCAGAAAGAAACATTTCAAATATTGTGGATATTAGTAAGGATAAACAGAATTGAGCAATTCCTACATTACTGGATTAAAGGACTTGGAGTATGATATTTCAGAGGGTAAAAGAACTAGGATTACAATCAAGAATCTCCTATTCAGAAAAACTGAGTATAATCTATTAGGTGGAAAAGTGAATATTCAGTAAAATAGAGAACTTTCAAGCATTCCTGATGAAAAGACCAAAACTGAATTAAAAATTTCAAATACAAAAACTCAGGAGGAGCATAAACAGGTAAACATAAACAGAAAAATCATAAGGAATTCAATTATGTTAAACTGTTTACATTTACATACAATTATTTTTGGCACTTCTAAAAATTAATCTAAGTCTTTCAAAGAATCACAGAATCATGAAGTTTTAGAATTAAAAGGGACCTAGGGGCTTTATATCAGACTTTGTTGTGCCAAAGACTGTCATAGATTTAAGATCTGTTATCCCTGGTTGCCCTATTCTAGATTTTCTCATTACTGCTCATTCTTGAATTTTGTCTCCTATGAATTTCAGAGTCTCTCTATTACCATTCTCTTCCTATATTATTTTTACTCTTAATAGTAACTAACCTAGTGGTTATGTCTCAAAAGTTTTCTCCCTCTTGCTTCCTTTGCCTTTTTATTTCCTGAAGTTTCTGTGTGGTATGGAAATGGTGAGGGGTCACCATTTAATAAAAAAATCTGGAGAGAGCTCTAGAGAAAAGTTAAGTTTATTTAATATTCTCGAGAGAAGGGTGTCCCACTCCTCCAGCAGACAATTGAAGAGAGAAAGCGCCTTCTGTGGGCAGGACAGCACCTTTAATCCCTAATGCAAAACACCCCCTCCCACTACTGATACTCATCCTCATTGGCTGAGAGTCTTACATTCTAGATCTACCCATGAAATTGAACTTGACCAATAAGTACATAGTTGCCCATATTTGACTAAAATAGGGAGGAAATTGTGTCATGGGGTAGCAGGAAGGGGACTCAATTATTGCCCTTGAATCAATGCTCAAAGTCCTTCAGGCCTACTCAAACTCTGAAGTAGATGAAGCCTTACTCGATTTTCACAACTGTCTGGAAAGATCTCACCTCATCTCATTCAGTCCCTCCTCTTATTTTGTACACTGAGATCTCTTCAAATTTTTGTAACATAATTTCATATTCCCTAAGAATTCCTCATTTCCTTCTGGTTCCTGTTGGCCTTGGGCCACTGGCTCAACCCTTGCCCTTTTAACAACATCCATCTAACAGACCCTTCAGCTTTCTCTTCCAACCTGATCATGCCAGATAATGAATTTTGGACAATTCTGGTTATTAATCTGATCAAACAAGGGATGCAGATAGGGAGTAATATAACACCAACTAGGGGCTATACTATGAGGCCAAACAAAGGAGCTGCTTCCACCAGCTTCCCAAACCAGGACCGCCAAGAAGTATTGAACAGTGAGGTCCAGTCTGTATAGGAACATGAGCAAGTTTCCTAATGTTCTTAGAGATTGCTCTTACTAGATTTCCATGTCATCAATCTTTATACAACATGTTGAAAAATTTAGTTTAGCACAAACTCACCCTCCCTCAGCCAACTAATATCAGCACAAGTCTATGTTGTAAAACAGCCTCTCTGGTTCTAATAGCTTCATTAGCCAAAAGATCTAGTGCCTTAGCCCTATGAATGGTGATAATTTCTACAACTGCTTGAAGCCTAATCATCCTGTTCAACATATATATTGGGGTTCTATATCCCCAACTTCCATCTTGAGCCCAGGTGGCTGGCCCATACTCTTTAACTATTCTTTCTGGAGGCCAGGCATCACTGGAGATTTGCATCTCCAGTCTGAGTAATGGAGGTATCTAACTCCATTTCCCTCTTTCCAAATCATTGTACAACTGAATCCCTAAATACTGGTTTGCCTATTCAGGAAGAAAGGAAAATTTTGGCCTTATTAGTCCAATATAACAACTCCCTGCCCAATTAAGAGGTAGGTAAGTAAAGGCAATTAAACCACAGATCCAATAATGACCCTTTAGAGCAGGTTGTTCCCTTGGAAATATGTCTGAACTATTCTTTGTAAAAGGGTAATATTGTTGGTCTCTCATCCCTAGGAGCCCCCCCCCCCAAAGGTGACATACTGACATTTCCATAAACCTTGCTCCTTCCTCCAACTACAATTGGCAGCTGGCCACTGATCTATTAGGTTAAAGGAACTCCAAAATGTGGGAAACAGAGTCCCATGTTTCTGGGTGTCCCTGGGGTGACATTGTACCAACCCCATTGATAACTGCACCCAATGTATATGTTCCCTTTGGGATCGGTTACTAAGGACCCAGGCTGGGCTTAAGGGGACAGGTACCCATGGCCATTGGTTTAATTATTGGGATCCAACACAGATCCAACAATTTGATAAGTTAAAAGTTCTCCCTATATTCTGCATGAGCAGGAGGAACTGGTTCTCATCTCTGGAAAGTAAAGGTCTGGTTTCTATGGCTATCATGAGGAAAAAGGTAAACCCAAAGGTCAGGGAAAGCCCCATGAGGTTCAACTATTATAACACTGTGAAGTTAAGGTGAAATTCCCAAATGAAAATATTTTATCAGCTTCCAAACAGGCAAAGAGACCCATAGTAAAAAAAAGAAAAGTCCTACAGTTACAATGCACTGGATTCAGAATCAGTGTTCCCATTCAGTGGAGGTCCCCTCCTCTTATGTAATTTGAGGTCTCCCCTATCTTCAACTGTCCACTCTGATAAAGGAGGCACCACAGGTCCTTTTGTCCTGGTGTGGTGTGTCCAGCCTCGCTCCTGGGTGCGAATCGCAGTGTCTGAGGTCAGTGTCACCTGGTAGGGTCCGTCCCAGCACAGAGTCAGCTTCTGTCATTCCAGGAAGGGATCAACACCCAATCTCCAACCTGAATTCTATGAACAGGGAAACCTAGAGGAGGAGTCTGAGCTATTAACCCTTTTTGTTGAAGTTTTTGCAAATGTTTTAGCAATGATTTAACATATCTCTTAACAAATAAATCCTTTGTTTCTAAAATAGGATCCCAGTCTCCCTCATGATAAGCCTGGAAAGGGTGACCATACAATAATTCATATCTCTACGTGGCTTGGTTCAGATTCTAACCAGAGAGGGAAGAAGGCATTTCATCCCACGTAGTTGAGTCTCTAAAGATAATTTAATCAGCTGCCGTTTTATTTCTTGGTTCATCCTTTCTACTTTCCCAGAAAAGGGAGGATGCCAAGGGCTGTGGAGATCCCAAGTGATTTCTAAGGCCCCAATCAGATTATGCAATACCTGAGCAAAAAATGTGTTCCCTGATCCAAGTCTATCCTCTCCACCATTCCATATCTGGGAATAATTGATTCTAATAAGACCTTACTCTCGAGGCAGTTGCTCGGCCTGAGGGGAATGCCTCCACCCATGAGGTCAGATGGTCCACTATGACCAGCAAGTATTTGAGGCAACCCTGGTGACAGCTCAGTAAAGTCCCCCTGGATGCTTTGGAATGGTCTGATTCCTGGAGGTCATCCCCCTTTTGGGATCTGGCGTTGAGCAGCCTTGTTAGTCCTTCGACAAACGAGATAGCCGTCCACCAGGTGTCGGGCCATAGTATATGGACTGGGGGAAACATACCTTGTCAGTACAGCATCATACAGGTTTTGGACATCCCAATGACTGCTCTGGTGTAGTTGCTGAAGGACCTGCCTCATACTTGCCTTGGTCAGGACCTCTCTGCCATCAGGTAAGAGCCATCGTCCTTTTGAGTTCTCAACTGCTCTGAGAGATGAGGCCTTCTTTTTTTTCTTCTAGGTAAAACTGGGAGAGGGTAGACTAGGGGGAAGTACAGGTATCAAGACCATTATATGAGAAATCTCCTAGTCTCCAGCTCCCTTGGCCTCCTCATCTGCTAATCTATTTCCCCTTGCCTCAAAAGAACTCCCTATCTCATGTCCCTTTACATGTATTACTGCTGCATTCCAGAATACTGATAGTTACTAGATCATCCTTTTCTAATAGTATTGCCTCTAATAGTATTTCAACATTCTGAAACCTGTGAGCCATCTCCCAGCCCTCTGATTTAATATTGTTCTATCTTGGTGTGGGACACTTACTATAAGACTGCCTCCAAAGGTGAGCTTCCTGCCAAGAGAGCTACTGTCTGTATACAAGTCAGCCATCCTTTTGGCTACTGGATGTAATATTTTAGGAAGGAAAGCCACTGGTCAGGAATAAAGGATCAGCATGGGCAGCTGACCTATAAGCCTCCTTCCTTTCACCTGGGGTTGAATTCCCCTTCATTCCATTTTCTCTGCATATTTAACGGGGAATTTGTTGAGTGTCAAAAGTTCTTTCCATATAGCCCCTCCCCATGATCATGCAAAACATCAAAAACACATCTGAAGACAATATAGATCTATAGCCAGGAGTCTAGGATTGGGGTTCCAGAGATTGCCATCTTTGTCTCAAAAAAAAAAGACAAAGTGGGAGTGGTCCCAGTACCGTATATCTCACTGACTACTTGCTCTGATTACAGACATAAGAGGAAAAAATCAGGGGCATGATTTATTTAAGGCAGTTTTACTTCAGGTAGCTGTCCTAATTTTTAACCATTCCACCTCCAGATGGTGGAGTTTGATGACCTTTGCAGACAGTCATATCTGAATTCAAAACTCCAAGTAAATATTAGCTACAGTGCCAAAAGATTTTATCTCCTACAGCATTTATCATTAATCAAGGCTTCAGGTGAATCTAGTTCTCAAGAATCACAGTAAAAGATTCATCCTAGAAAGTTCAGATTATACAGTTTAACTTTCATATCTAAGTACATGGTTCTAGGTTTAACATTACACAGATTATTTTGCCTTCAAAATACTCAATACAAAGAAAAATTCTAAATCGCATGTTGTCCATCCTGTTTCCACAGAAAAGAAACTTCCAGATCTTTCAGATTTAACATTAATACTTTCTTCATTCTGAAAAAGATTTAAATTTTTGCAAATAACCCTATCAAATTATCAGATCAGATTAAAATAATCTTTAAACAAGGAGACTATCACGCATGTAAATAAACATTAAATAATTTGCTTTAGTCAGATGAGATCTTAGTAGAAATGAATTGCTTTCAGAAAACTTACAGTTCCAACAAACTCCTTAGAACAGCTATAGACTTGAAAAATAAAAAAAAGACATTCAGTTATTTACACCATATAAATGTAGGCTGTTCCTTTAAACAGTAGAAGTAATTAATATCTAAATCAGCAAGGAACTGCAGTTATTTAAAAAAAAAAAAAACACTATATTTAATGGGGGGAGGGAGATTAGAACACCTAACCAGATCCCTCTCCAAGTGGTCACCCTTCCCCACCACCATGCTTCCCAATCCAATATATCATAGCTCCATTTAAACTATTAATTGCTTTTGCAAATCAATCTTTCTTGTCCCATGTCTTTAAGTAAATATATATATATATATATTTTTTTTAACTTTATACTTCAAGGTTCCCAAATAACTGATCCAAATTTCATAAAACTTAATACATGCCCAATAGAGCTGACAAATACTTAAGGCATAACTCAGTTAGAAATTACCCAATACCTCTAGAAAACAATATACCATCTAAGTAGGGAGATACAACGACAAACTCCCCTAAGTAAGCTACCGGCATTTTGTTTTAATGACCTATATTTTAACTTAAAATCCCAAACACAGCTTTAAATTCCCAATAATATAAAACTACTTTGCCATCATATTTAAAGCAATGAATTTCACTAAATAGCAGTTACTTTCCCCTGGCCCCACATGGCCCTGCTGCAGTCAGGGCATGTGGGAGGAAAAGGAAAGAAGCCACCATCTTCACTTGCTCAATCCCACATATTTCCCCGATATACAGGGTTATTGATCCCAAATGGGATTTACTAAGGGGTATTTCTGGTCAGCTGAGACTACTCCTGCAACTGGAGTATTTCTTCTTTCCCACTTCTTTCATAGCTGCACCTCACTAATCCCCACTCCTCTTGTGAGGAGAGAATTCAAAATAGGCATATTTTTCCTCCCCGCCTGAAGGCCCCTAGAAGGGCTAATGGAATTAAATCCTCTCCCTTCCCTTCATGTACACCATTTAACCCTTTTGGCCCATCCAGTCTGCAACAAAACAACAATACCTTATCATCTTTTTCTTGCCTTTTTTTTTTTTCTCATATTTTGGCAGTTTGTTCCAATTACTTAATTTATCTCCCTAGGGACTATCTACCGGTATTTTCTGATATTTTTCTCATTTCTCTCCTGGAGGGCTAGCTGGGACCAGGACACACCCATTGAATTTGGATGGAATCTAAAATCCCAAAAGGCCTAAACGCATCAATCGTCACCAATTGACCCAGTCACCCAGAAAGGCCTAGCCTATCTCATCCTGTCCAGAGCCCCCTTCAGGATCTAGAACCTATAACTAGACTCAAGGGGTTCACAAGAGGCTTACCTCTGGATTGCTGCGCAGCAAATTACTTGACTGATCTTGTCCTCCACCAACTGGTTGGGATTTTCACCGCAGAGTTTCTCACTTTGCTTTTCTCTGAGTTTCTCCACTTCGGGCCCATTTTACATTGGGGAGCAAGGAGAAGCCCCTGGACGCTGTCAGTCTGCCTAAATCAAGGCAGGGCGCCTCCCCGCTAGCACTCAGGAGTTCACTTACTCACCGAGTAAAGGATCCGGACTAGCCCCCAACTGTGGTACGGAAATGGTGAGGGGTCACCATTTAATAAAAAAAAAAGCTGGAGAGAGCTCTAGAGAAAAGCAAAGTTTATTGTACATTCTTGGGAGAAGGGCGTCCCACTCCTCTAGCAGATAATCGAAGAGAGGAAGCGCCTCCTGTGGGCAGGACAGCACCTTTAATCCCTAATGCAAAACATCCCCTCCCACCACTGACCCTCATCCTCATTGGCTGAGAGTCTTACATTCTAAACGTGAGATCTACCCACAAAATTGAACTTGACCAATAAGTACATAGTTGCCCATATTTGACTGAAATAGGGAGGAAATTGTGTCATGGGAGGATAACAGGAAGGGGACCCGATTATGCCCTTGAATCAATGCTCAAAGTCCTTCAGGCTTACTCAAACCCTGAAATAGATGAAGTCTTACTCGATTTTCATAACTGTCTGGAAAGATCTCACCTCATCTCATTCATTTCCACTCTTTGTCTCTTCCATTCTCTAGTACCAAGTTCCTTCCTATTGACACAATTTCATAGAAGACACTCTCCTCCAAGATTCATGGAGAATTCATTTAACATTAGATTTATCTAGCATTTGAATCTCCAACTCAGAGTTCTTCTGGAGGTCCTTCCCTCAATTAGCTCTGCACTGTCAACAAGCAGGCTTTCATGCTGCCTCTGTCTTCCTGCATTGAACACAATCATAAATGACCTTTAAGTAATTTCCCTTCTCTCAAAAGACTTGTAATATTTGGTGCAGGCAGTTAGCTAATTTACCTTTATTCAAGCTAATTAGTAGATGGAAACATTTCTCAATTCCTCTACTATACAGGTGGGAGTAGCCTCTTTATATTGCCTATATAAGTCAGAAAGAAATGTATCTTTAAAGCTCAATCTCCCTTTCTTTCAGCATCTAGAGAAGGTAAAGATTCAATTTTCTTTTCGAGTATCATGAATCGATTTGATGAGAGAAGGAAGGCTACTTTTCTTTTATTGAGATTTTCTTTTGTTCTGCATGGTTTGTCCTTTTCCAATTATGAATATAGGCAATAGAATCTCCATTGGATCTGGAAACTCAAGACATGGGAACTTTAGGGCCAGAATTCTAAGCTAACTATTTCTACCAGCCTTAGCAGGGAAGATCTGGAAAGCCATAGTATCTGTATCTCAAGCCCAAGAAAAGCTTTGGATTTGGAGCTTAGTGGAATTGTGCTACAGGAACTGAGCTAAACTACAAACCTAAATCCTCTTCTCAAGCTTATGAGATATGTGTAGATACTGGAGGATAGAACTGGAAATTGTGTCCCTGGGTGTTGGGGATAGGAGATAATGTTTGTACAGTCAGCTCTGCTATAATGTGATAGAGGCTTTCTCCAAAAGCACTACTCTATGCAAAAATTGCATAATAAAAATAAGGCTTTTTGGCAAAATGGATTTAGGGACAAGATCCCTTAAAACATCATCGACAACACATTTATTTTTACAAAGATAGGAACCTAATGAAATAATAGTAGTTTTATTACATGTTAAATGGTTAAGAAATCCATAAATGCTGTAGCTACATCCTTAGCCTTGGTATTCTGCTTGGCCTATGGGTAAAGTCCAGTTCTAGGCTGGAGGGTATACTCTCAGTGAATCACCTGCAACTAGGGCTCTTGACTGGTCTTCTCAAATTTCTTCCTTGATAGTACTTGAAAGTAACCTTTCTATAGCAAAATGTTTTCCTCTTTCCCACCTTTTCTTTAGATATTTATCAACATTTTCCATAACACTTTCTTAAATCTACACAATCAACAAAACAGTCAATCCACTCAGTTGTGAGCCCAAAACTTGCCCAAAGGCAATAAGGATATAAAATGTTTTAAGACCCCAGGGAACCATTCAGGCTATGGTTTTTATATTATTTCTTTTCCTGAACTGGTTTTAGTGGACTTGAGTTTTTAATTTAAAAAACAAACAAAAAACAACAAACCCTCAATTTCTGAATATTCCTTTAAATCCAATGCAGAAGGGAACTGTAACCACATCTGAAGCCCTGGTCAGACAGAGTTGTATCTCACTCTTTGGTCTTCCCAGATTAAATGAGGTAGAAGTAAGGTTGACTCTCACAGAACCTTCCCAAATCTGACTCCTTAAAACAGGTTTCCAGGAGTTAGAAATTATTGTCATAAAAGAAGTCACAGGTAAACTACTTTTTGGTACTAGGATCCTCCCTTTCCTCTTTCCCAAAGAGGAATTTCATAAGCAACATTACCAAGCAGTGGTAGATGGCTAAAGCACAGGTGACTCTTCCGTGAGAATCTCCATTTAATACTGTTGAGGTTGGAAAGGGACCCCAAAAGGTTTGGTGTAACTAGGTGTCTCAAAAGAATTTGCCGGCATGAACCTGCATCCAAATTAACAAAGTTTATTGTAATTGTAATGCCAATTGAAGTGCACTAAGAATTTAGCCAGGAACTAAGAAAAAGGAGAAACCTTTATTCAGTTTTTGTCACTGATATGCTAATTTCATGGCCTAGAGGTAGAACTGAGGAGTGGTGGTTACCACTGACTCGCAGACCTAGGACTGTCTAAAAGCCAGAAGACTTTAGAATCATTGACGACAAAATGTCAGAACGATAGTATTCTAAGGTTAGAGCGTCTCAGGATAAGTAATATGTCTTCCCTAAAGTCTAATGGAAGAAATATTATATTCCTAGACCAGAAGATTTTTAAAATCATTGACAGACAAGTTGCCAGAACTATACTACTCCAAGTTTGGGGAGAGACCTTAGGATCACAGATTCCAAAGCCATAAACTTTAAAATCATTGACAGATTATTAGAACAGAAGCACTCTAAGGTCAGGGAATCTTATATTATTGCTACTATACTATACTCCTTCAATATCAGTACCAGAAACTCTAGGATCCCAGTGACCTGAATAATTGACTCAAGGTAGGGCCTTTGAGGTAGTGGGGACAGACTAGAACTGTCACAGAGGTCTAGTTTCCTGGTTTGGATTAACTTGGACTAATTCAGTCTCTTCATCTATCCACTGGACTACTTGACTGGTGTTCACAAATCTCTTCCTTGACAAAGTAATCTTTTTATAGATAACATTAGCAAAATGTTTTCCCTCTTTTCCACCCTTCTTTTAATAGGCATTTATTAACATTTTCGCCATCATTTCCTTAAGTCTAGACAATTCACAAAATAACAAAGTCCTGATCTGTCAATTGCTGAGATGTAAATGGTCACATTGATAATGTCTTTCAATATGATTATATTAGTCTCTGAAATATCACCTTCATCTATCCTGACAGATTCTTTTGATTTAGTGAAGCCAAATATACTATGTCCTTACACATGCTTTATCTAAATTCTATAACTGATGATATTCTTCTTAATAACCATACCTTATTTCTTTGATGACATCATGCCAATGTGATTAAAGAAAATCACTAATTTTATATAATCGGCTCTCATTGCTTTCTAATTAGTTTTTACTGTCCAAATAGTCTACAATCCTCTTTTAATTTTTATTCTTATGGATTTTGATTAAAGTTCTCCAAAATTGTACCTCTTTTTCATGAAGTTTTTCAGCCCTTCCCTTTTCCTTCACTATTTCTCAGTTTCTCCTTTTAAATTCTCAATACTATCCAACTTATAAAAACTAATTTTCTTTACTCCATCAAAATTTTTCCTTTACAAATTAACAGAATATGAATTAATCACACAACCCTTGCCTTTTCCTGATCTACTTTGGTGAGTTTTAAGAAACTATCTTCCCAGAAAAGTAGCATTGCAGCTCAAAGAAGCATTTGCAAGGTGTAAATAATTATCCTGTTTGCATTTTACTCAACAGGATAAGCCCACTGATCCTGTCTTTGAAGATCTTCTTTAGGGTGTTCCTGCAGTATATTACAATTCCTTTTAGATGGCTTTCTTTCTTTAAAAATGAATTGGAAAGCACAAGGTAAAAAAGTCACATGATGACTGCCAGAATCTCAGAATCTATAAAAGCAAAGAATATCATTGGAGTATTGGACAAAATTTCAGAGGCCCATCTTAGCCAACTCACACCTAAAAAAAAAACACCAGAATATCTGGCAATCCAGCTTTTGCCTGTTGTTAGATTACTTTTAGTGACTTCCAAGTCTTTATGATTCTATTTTGGAGTTTTCTTGGCAAAAATACTGAAATAGTTTTCTATATCACAAGGTTAAGTGGCTTACTCACAATCACATAGCTAGTAACTGAAGCCAGACTTGAACTCAGGAAGACAAGATTCCCAGACTCTCAGTTTTCCTTAAAGAATTCCAATAAATGAAAAATGATTCCCTGTCAAGGTGTGTTGTTCTACATGGGAAGGCTTTCTTAACATCAAAGCTATGTTTTTCTATTTGCAGCTTTTACTCATTGCTCCCAGTCCTGATCTTTGGAACCAAGAACAAGTCCAATCTTTTCTTCATATTACAGTCCTTTAAATACTTGAAGACAGTAATCACGGCCTTTCCTCCCAATCTCCAAATCCCATCTTCTTTTTCTCTAGACTTACTGTCCCATCACCCCTTTCAATTAATCCTCATATGGCCTGGATTCAAATAATTTTATCATCTTTGTTCTCCAGTTTAGAAAATTCATTTTGTCTTTATGTCCCATTGCCTAACACATAAGTAGACACTTAATAAGTACTTGTGATTATTAATTACTTCTAATGAACCTCATATTGTACATTGCTGTTTTCCCCTTATAAAAATAAATCTTAGAACAAGAACAATAGGGAGAGGGAAAAGAGAAAACATTAATCTCAAATCTACTTACATCTTTTATTCCCTCTCTGGAAATTGAGGTCATGAATTCAAATATTCAAGGAACAGGAAAGGCTTAGGAAGGATCAGAAAATGACCTATAGTACCAGAGGAACTAAATGAAATCTGGTAGGCTAAGGCATAAAGATGGATCCTTCACAAGGGTTCTAAATTTCTTTGATTTCAGATCATTAAAGTGGTTTGTTTAGAGTTCTTCAACCTTCCACATCTCAGATCTCCACCACAGTAAATAGTACAAATAAGTAAGTCAGTTGTGTTTAGAATTTATTGATGACATGACTGATTACAATGGGTCAAATCCAGCTGACATTTGCCTGTAGATTCAAGGAAAGCAGCGCAGATGAAGAAAAGGCTTCCCAGAACCTGCAAATAAACAGAGACAGCATTGAGGCCTGCTCTAAGACCTGAAATCCCTATATTTGGGCTACTAAGTCTGCCTGCCACCCTCTACACGCTGCACCTAAACAGCTACTTACCCTTAGTCCACTCCAAACAACCTTGAGATCCCCAGCTTGTTCTCTAAACTAAGCCCCCTGAGGACTAGTATCAAAAATAACAGTAAAAAGTATAAAAGACCTGGAATTAACTTGTGTTTCATTTGTGTATTGCTCATTTACTTGAGCAAATGTGGCAGGGGTGAGCTGTTACCTAGATTTACTTGAAGGTATGGCTTTCAGCACCTCCTCTTCCAAAGCCTAAGGAAGGAAAACAATCAGAAATTGGGAATTGCAGGATGACTCAAGGGAAGAAAAGATAAGAGTAGGACAGGAGAATAGGACTATATCAAAGATGGGAACAATGTGGGGAAAACAGAATGCTGTTTGTCAGAGTATTTTACCTTTGGGCCCAAACATGGCAGCATAGCAAGGATGGTTACAATAGGGCTTCCCTTCATGCTGTAGACCAAACAAACAAGGGAAAACTGTTGTTAAGGATAGTCTTTAGGAGTGCACTTTTTGAGGCAAGGATAATCCTCCCTAACCATGGTATTTTTGCCCACCCAAGGCTTTCTTATCTCTGACTCCCCTCACATATAATCCAGGGTTTCCTTACCTCTGCATGGCCGCCTGATGTCAATGTCTTTCCACATTTTTCACATTTCAGGCATGGGCGATGCCAGTCCTTCCCCAAGGATGTCACCCGTTCAGCTGAGAAGATACAGAGAGAGTAATCCCAGGTCCTTCCAAAATCCCTTCACCAGGTTACAGACACATATGTAAATGCTAAATGTTCTGCAGCTCTCACAGCCTGTTAGAAATACTCCCTGTTCTTACCTAAGACCTGAAGATCCTTCTCTTCATTTCCTTTGATAGGAGAATACGAATGTATGCACATGGTGGCAAAAGATTTAAAAGATTCAAATGATCACTAACTGGTAAGAGGTGGAGCAGCCGTTAGAGTGTTAACCAAGTTTCCTGTTTACTGTCTGTTTCTACTTAGTCCATAAAATTTTGGGCATCTTTGGCAAAGGGTGTAGGAATGGCTCTCATTCACTAAAGTTTCCCTTTTGTTTTCCAATAGGCTTCACCTTCTGCTTCTCTAACTAGAAATTCTAGTCAGAGTCCAAAGACTGTAGGAAAATTGAGTACATTCTGGAAAGAAGAAAATAATGCCAGATGGAGTATAAGAAAGAGAAATATTGAGACTGATACATACAGAGTCAAGCAATAAAAAGACACCCAATGAAGGAGTCAAACAGGTCCTGAGACACAGAAAATGACAAAGATGGTGGGAGATGCAGAGAAAGAAGCTGAGCAGACAAAGTAGAAGTCAAGAGAGAAAGTGTCTTCTTCTACAGCAAATAATTTGGAACCTGGTTCATCATGTCTTTACCTTCTCCTTAACCACCATCCCTCCTTCTAGGCAGTACTCTTAGGAATAAGGGAGGAATTCTCCTCCTTATTAGTCTGAATGGTTCCCATCTTTCCATCCTTCTTGCCTGATTCTCAACGCTTAACTTCATCCAACTTCATTTATCTCCTGGCAACTAAGATTGGTGGGTGGTAAAGTAGGAGGAGGGTCCTCCAAAGGCCCCAGTGTGGTAGGAGAGGGGATCCCAGATCCAGAGAGCAGAGTATAAAGGGGAAGCTTAGCAGTCTCCAAATAACTGAGGAAATTCCAGTATGGGAACAAGTAGAATACATACAAGCTGTAATGAGGTTGACTACTCATAATAGTATTCCCATTCACATAAACACTTGTTCACTCACAACACAAAGTTTCCATTCCAACTCTAAAGGTCGGCGGTTACGCGACAGGAAAAGATAAAGGAACACAGATACATATGTATACACTTTCACACATATGCCACAGTAACAGAGAATTAGACTCCCTCAGGCTGACTCAGATTCAACTGCCACACCCAGATTTCTATTTTTTTTTTTTTTTTTTTTTTGCTCAGATAAGCCTCCCAGAAGTTAAAGGCATTTCCACCTCTATCATATCAGGTCCCAGTTTGCTCCAAGTCCACAACTGCCCAAGGGTTTAGATGGAAGATCCGTAGTTTAGAAGTGGAGGAAAAGGGAGGGGGTGTAGGTAAAAGGATGGGGGATGGAGGTTCTCAAAACCCAGACTTGGTAAAGCCACGGACTGGAGTTTAAGCCGGAGTCGGGTGGAAACCCTGACATACTCGTGTGAAATTTCTAGTGTGGCCACTTGCCAACTAGAGAGGAAGGAGGTAAAATAGAAAGGAAACCGGTCTGTCTTCTTGTGGAGCTGGCCAGGACGGTGTGGGGGATAAAGGAGAGACGGGAGAAAAGATGTCCGCGCCAAGGAAAATACCGGGAACTTAATCTGCTGTGGATAGCGTCCCGGGAATGTGCAGGAGCTCTAGGAGAACGTCCAAAGTCCGGCTTCTGAGAAAGGTGGGGCGGGGTGTCCAGGATCCCACAAGAAAGGAGTGCTAGCCCGAATAGGTGAGGAGAGAGAGTCCAGAAGAATGGGAAAAGGCATTGCCCCAAATCTCTCGGGTGAAGGGGACCAGTATCTAGGGTTAGGGTCCTTTGTGCCGTGAGCCAGAGTCCCATAGCTTCTAGGGATGGCTGCGGCTACTGTCCCGAAGCTTCTAGGACGCCGTGAAAGTACGGGGAACTGAGGAAAAGGAAAGAGGAAGAGTCAAAGCTAGAGATAGAAGGGTGGGTAGATATAGGATTCAAATTTGCTCACCAAAATAAACTTCTTTCTCGCACTTAGGACACTTGGGCATGCTGGCAGGCGGGAAGTGAAAATGTCCAGCAAAGAACTTGGGTGAAACTGAGCACAGCTCGGTCAGTGTCCCACCTTTTCACTAGTCCAAGAACCTACACCCTCCTCTAACTTCCCGCCCCTCCTCCCCCCACAGGCCACTGTGACCGCGCCCCACCCAACCCTGCAGCAGCATTTCCTCTTCTAGGACTCCCTTCCCCCAATCTGGCGGTTTCATTCCTTCAATTTTCCTAGTACAAATCTCCCTACGCCTTACCCACTGTCATTCATGGAATCATAGGAGCATAGCTAAAAATGATCTTCAAGATTCATTGAATCCAGCCCCTCCATTTTACTAGTGTTGAAAGTGAAGCCTGGAGGATGACTTGCTCCAGGTCATGCAAATTGAAGCGGCAGCCGGGATTCAAACCGGTCTATTTTGCTTCCAACTACCGCCTCCTTTGATCTGTGCTCCCTTTTATCATCCTTGATTTTTTTTTTTTATGTCTTTATTTTTATCTACCTTTCTCTTTGCCTATTAAGTAAAATAGGTTTCTATACACAACAGTGTATTAATGTGTTTGTGTGTGTGTGTGTGTGTGTGTATTCTTCACTCTTTGAACCAATTCCAGTAAGAGTGAGGTTCAGCACTGCCTGTCACCCACCCACCTCACTCCATTTTCCCTTCCCCAAGCTCTTCCTCGAGTGATTATTCATGTAAAAACTTTGATCCATTCTATTTTTCCCTGCCCCCTTTTCTCAGTGTTTGCCTCATTTTTTAAGAAATCATTTCCACATAATCAACTCATATCCATGGTCTATCTCTGTAAATGCCTTTGCCCTAATAATAAAGTTTTTAGGAGTTTTATGCATTATAACAGTTTAATGAATCCCTTATTACTCTTTCATATGTACTTTTTATGTTTGAATGTCAGATTTTCTGTTTCAGCTCAGATCTTATCTTCAAGAATGATTGAAAGTTCTTTAATTTATTAAATGTGCATCCCCTTTTCCCCCCAGGATTATACTCAGTTTTGGGGAATTAGGTTATTCTTGGTTGTAATCCTAGCTCCATTGCTCTCTGGAATATCATAATCCAAGTCCCCCAACTCTACTCATTTAACATTTCCATATTAAATTAGTTAGCAACTAAATCTTCTGTAACTGTGGATTCATGATATTTGAATTATTTCTTTCTGCCTACTTGAAGTATTTTTCTTTGACCTGAGAACTTTGGAATTTGGCTAAAATATTTCTGGGAGTTTTCATTTTGGGATCACTTTCAAGAAGTGATTAGTGAATTCTTTCATTTTCTCTTTTACTCTTTTTTTCTAAGATGTTTTCTTTGATAATTTCTTAAAAGATGATATCTAGTTTTTTGTTTGTTTTTTTTTATCATGACTTTCAGGTATTCCAATAATTCTTAAATTCTCTCTCCTCAATATATTTCCCATGTCAGTTGTTTATTTTAGATAAGATAGTTCACATTTTCTTCTATTTTTTCATTCTCTTGACTGATTTTCTTATTTCTTGATGTCTCAAAGAGTCATTAGCTTCCATTTGCCCAATTCTAATTTTTAAAGAATTATTGTTTTTATTGAGCATTTGCACTTCTTTTTCCATTTTGCCAATTTTGTTTTTTAAGGAGCTCTCTTCAGTGGATTTTCTTTTCCTGACAATTTGATGATATCCTTGCTTCACTCTCTGCCACACATCTCTTTCTTTAACTTTTTTAGGAATTCTTTTTGGGCATGGGTCCAATTAGCATTTTTATTTGAGGCATTTTTGGGGTAGCTGTTTTCACTTTGTTTCTTCTGTCTTGCCCTTTCCTGCCATCATAATAGCAAATTCATATTTTTTGTTTATGTATTTTTTCAGCCTATTTTTTTTAACTTTAAGCTTTATATTAAAATTAAGTTTTACTCACCTAGGTGTGAGGAACCACTATCACAAGCTTTAGGGTTTTTTTTTTTAATGTTTTCAGAGCTACTTCTGGGAGATGTCCACATTTTGGGTGCTTGCAATGTGGTATGATGCTGGGTGAGGTATCATCCTGGGTGAGGTATGTCTCTGCTGTTCTGGTTTAAACTCCGTTCTTTTCCAAGCAAGGGCCCCTGCTCCCCTGCAGTTGCAAGTGCTAGCTTTCCTCTTTGTTTTGAAACCCTGACCAGGAACCTTTCCCTTTGTAACAGGCTACCAGCATTCTTCTCCACCTTGAAAGTGAGTCCCAGAACTGTGTATGGTCAATAGAGTTACCAATCAGTACCAACAAAGAGTCCCAGCAATCTCTTTCTGACCAGTTAGTGAACCCCTTCCTGTCTTTGGAATGAGAATTCCCAGAGTTGCTACTATTGCTGGAGTTGCTACAACCACTGTTATATGTGATGGTTTAGGCTTTATAGATTACTTAGGCTTACAGATTTCTGACAACCTTTTAAGTAATGTTTTACCCTAATATTTTCTTGGCTCTGCTGCTCCAAAATTTGAGTTGTGACCTTATTTTAAAATTGTATGGAGGGGATTTTCAGTTAAGTGATTAACCCAGTTCACCTTCTTAACATGTCCCATCAGACATAACTCTTAGAAAACTTTTTATCCATGCCACCTCCCTTAAGAATGCTCAGAATCTTGTCACTATAGTTTTAATTTTCCAAGAATTTGGGATTCCCACAGAGTGGATTGATTATACCTTAACATATCTCAATCTCTCTATGCCTTAAGAGAGTTTCATTAGTTGCTGCAACCACACTATGCTATATTCTAGTGGCTATCCCTCTAAGACATGGTCTTTTGCTGGAATCATTGCTCAATCATTTCCATCCCACCATCTTTTTTGCTTTCCCTATAGGCAATGTGAAAAAATGCCAGATTTGGAGTTAGGAAACATTAGCTGTGTGACAGTTTTCAACATGGATTAAATAAGTACTATTTAGTTGTCTTGCATCTATAGAAGGAAATCATAGTACCAGATCAAAATAAAATAAAATAGAAGTAATTAGACTAGATGACCTCAAAAGTCCCTTCTAACTATGGAATACAGGATCCTATGATTCTGGAGTTGCTATAAATAACTGAGATAAACCTAGTCCAGGCTCCTACCCTCGATTTGGACTTGGACTTGGACTTGGACTTGAACTTTATCCTCCACCTATAGCAGGGAGAAAAAAGTAGGGAGTGACTCTGCACAATCCAGAGCTGTTCCTACTCCTCCCTCATCAGTGTTTGCCAATGTTATTTCTATAACCATAGCTACCAACTATGCAATTCCACACACATACTGATCCTAACCTTGACACAAAAAGATATATTTCAGGGAAAAGTTCCATCATCTCCTGATTTCCAAGATCCAAAGGTGATAGACAAAGTAAAGAAAGCAAGTGGTAGGTTAAAATGGAAAGTTTAAAAAAAAAAAAAAGTAAAAAAGGGAAAAAGGGAAAGTTAAAAGTTTAAAAAAAAAAAGCCCTCAGATTTTTGGGTCTATGAATATTTTCCAACTTTGTTGGTATCACCATTGTAGGCACCTCATGCTCTCTAAACTGTATTCTCATCTTACCCTCAGTCTGTAACTATAATTGTTTCACCAATAAATATTTCACTAGATGAGGGATGCTTTTCCATCAAATTTTGTTAATCTCCTCCAATCATGACTCTGGCTCAAAAAAACAGAAGCTGCAGGAGGGAAACCCCCATAGGATCCTGGAAGAGGACAACCACTTCTATGCAATGTAAAATATATTTCCCTTATTGTCTCACTTCCAAGTCCTTACATATTAACCTATGTATACTATCTGGGTACTTCTACTCCCTTCCTTTCCCCTTTCCCCCTTTCCCATAGCTATTCCTGGATCACTATACTGTATTGGAATGGGATAAGGGAAGAGAACTACTCTGGAAAGGTTGGAAGTTCTCCTATTTGAGACTATCTGACATTAACAGAAAGGAAACTTTAAACCAGGGTAGAACACATCTGGAAAGGGAAGTAGAAAGCAATCTCTCCCCAAAGAATGACCTCCAGTTCCAATTTGATCTGTTCCTCTCCACTCCCTTATCTCTATAGACAATGGGGAAAAATGCCAGATTTGGAATTAGGAGACAATGGCTGTTAAATTTATTCATCCCTAAACAAGTAAATTTTTTGGTCTATAGTGAATTCTATAGAATATAAGTCCAAAGAAATAGGCAACCTGGAGTTAAGATACCCAGGCTATAATGCAGACTTTTCAAGATCTGAACATGGGAAGACAGGATCCCTTTTGGCAAGGGACTTCCAAAGAGACTCATCAATGCTTTCAACATGGTAATGTAAGGCATTTGAAAGCTCAATGTTGGCATAAAGATAAAGTGAAAAAACAGTGTGGGAGAACAAAACCCAAAACCCCATGTCCAAAATGCAACAAAGACTTTCAATGGGCATCAGAATGTAGATTGACTCAGGGAAATGGGAAGTTGGGGCTCAGCTCCAGGGCCACAGGCAAAAAACACTTGGGGCATGATGGTAGCCAATGTCACACCCAGAGAGTCTTTAGAAGTTCAGTACTCCAACATGATCAATCTGCCTAAAAGTTGTCTTGCATCTTTAGAAGAAAATCACAGGATTTCAAGTAAAATAAAATAAAATAGAAGTAGTTAGATTAGATGACTCTCTAAAATCCCCTCCAACTATGGAATATAGATTTTAGGATTACTTAGAAAGAACTGAGATCTTCAGTTTCCCCCTTCATACTTTTCATTTTTCTCCTTTCCCCAAAGGACATTTTTGAGTCATTATTAAGTAAACTCATAAATAGTTCCCAGGACTTATTTTCTGCTTCTTCATCCCCAGGGTCCTCTTCCTTGCCACTCCTATCCTTGCCAATCTGAGTTATTTGACTTAACCATCCCCTAAGGAAAGCCTGGCTAACTCAAATGAGTGGTAAAAGAAACCAGGAGTGATTTTCCTATCAACATGATCACAGGACAGAAGATTTTCAGATTTAGGAAACTCAAAGGTCCATAGGTTTCCTTTCTTCCAACCCAGGAATATCTTTCACAGCCTTTCTGGCGCCTGCTTGCACATGTCCAATAAAAAGCAGATCATTATCTCATGGCAGCCCATTCCATTATGGTACAGCTGTATCTCTGTATTTTTTAAAAGTTGTTGGTAAGGAAATCCAGGCTATTAGCCTTAAGCCTTAATAGGCTCCAACTGTCTTTGAGGGGAAGATATGGCCCTGCTCTCAGCGATCTTAGTATAAAGAAGACATAACTTTGTTTTTGAGAGTATACTGGTCTCACAATCCTTCTCCCTAGGCCCTGTCCTTATTAACTTATATGTTGATAACACCATATACCAAGATAAGATCAAGATAGAGCCATGATTTAGGCATAAAGAATGAGATCATGAATAGTTTAGAGGAACATAGGATAGTTTACCTCTCAGTCTTGTGGAGGAGGAAGGAATTTATGACCAAAGGAGAACTAGAGACCATTATTGATCACAAAATAGAGGATTTTGATTACATCAAATTAAAAAGCTTTTGTACAAACAAAACTAATGCAAACAAGATTAGAAGGGAAGTAAAAAATTGAGAAAATATTTTTACAGTTAAAGTTTCTGATAAAGGCCTCATTTCCAAAATATATAGAGAACTGACTCTAATTTATAAGAAATCAAACCATTCTCCATTTGATAAATGGTCAATGGATATGAACAGACAATTTTCAGGTGATGAAATTGAAACTATTTCCACTCATATGAAAGAGTGTTCCAAATCACTACTGATCAGAGAAATGCAAATTAAGACAACTCTGAGATACCACTACACTCCTGTCAGATTGGCTAAGATGACAGGAACAAATAATGATGAATGTTGGAGGGGATGTGGAATGTGGGAAAACTGAGACACTGATGCATTGTTGGTGGAGTTGTGAAAGAATTCAGCCATTCTGGAGAACAATTTGGAACTATGCCCAAAAAGTTATCAAACTGCATACCCTTTGATCCAGCAGTACTACTACTGGGCTTATATCCCAAAGAAATACTAAAGAAGGAAAAGGGACCTGTATGTGCCAAAATGTTTGTGGCAGCGCTTTTTGTAGTGGCTAGAAACTGGAAGTTGAATGGATGTCCATCAATTGGAGAATGGTTGGGTAAATTATGGTATATGAATGTTATGGAATGTTATTGTTCTGTAAGAAATGACCAACAGGAGGAATACAGAGAGGTTTGGAGAGACATCAACTGATGCTGAGTGAAATGAGCAGAAGCAGGAGATCACTATACACTTCAACAACAATACTATATGAAGATATATTCTGATTGAGGTGGATATCTTCAACATAAAGAAGATCCAATTCACTTCCAGTTGATCAATGATGGACAGAAACAACTACACCCAGAGAAGGAACACTGGGAAGTGAATGTAAACGATTAGCACTACTGTCTATCTACCCAGGTTACTTATACCTTCAGAATCCAATACTTAACTTGCAATAAGAAAATTGGATTTACACACATATATTGTATCTAGGTTAAAATGTAACACATTTAGTATGTATGGGATTGTCTGTCTTCTAGGGGAGGGAGTAGAGGGAGGGAGGGGAAAATTTGGAAAAATGAATACAAGGGATAATGTTGTAAAAAAATTACTCATGCATATGTGCTGTCAACAAATTATAATTATAAAATTAATTTAAAAATTAAAAAAAATATATATGTTGATATCCCTCAAATTACCTTGCTTCCCAAATCATTTTTACTGAATTCTCACATCATCAAAACAGCATACAAAAATAGAAAAATTATAAGAATGCTTCATATTGCAAATATAATTGTCCTGATGCCATTTTCAGGTAATCATACCTCTTATTGAATCAAAGATATAAATAATTATTAGACACCTGTATTGAAGCAATTATTCAATCAAAGACATAAGTTAGGTGTTGAAAAAGTATCCAGTTTAGAAGGAGTAAAAATTTTCTGTTCTGCCCCTTATCCAAGAAAGTTCTTTTTTTTGATTTTCAAGTTGCACTTTGGTTTTGCCATTTTATTTTGATACATTTTTATTAAATCTTTTTATTTTAAAAACATGTATAGATAATTTTCAACATTCACCTTTTCAAAAACCTTGTGTTCCAAAAAATTTTCCCCCTCCCTTAGGAAATTTTTTTGAACTACTAAAATAAGATTTAGTGATAAGATATAACAGGAATAACAGACACATAGAAAAAAGGCTCTATAGGCAGTTTTATAGGACCTAACCACTGAAACCCAGCAAAGGAACAACATGAAAACTCAAGAAAGGGAGTATTGTGAGTTACATGTGATTGAGACCATTTGGTTGAGAAGCACTGAGTGGGCAAATTATGAAAAAAAAAAATTAGAAAAATTTTCCAGGGACTATCCTCTCTTGGAAATGAGATCTCAGATAAGATTTCAGATCAGAGATCTATTTGTGGAAGCTTATATGATCTTGGAACTAATGGAGAGCCACTCGAGTTTGTTTAATAGAGGGCTGATATAGTCAAAACTTCACTAAAAATATCATTTTGGAATGTAAGTGGAAGACTGACTAAAATGGTCTACTACAATAATCCAAGTATGAGGTGATAAGGACCTATATTAGCATGGTGGCAGTGCAGAGCAGAGAATCATATACAAGAGAGGCTGTGAACACAAAAGCCATTAGGGAACATGAGAAAAAGTAAGGAGTCAAGTATGATTTCTTGACACCTAAGTTGTGAGTCTGGATAACTAGAGAGAATAGTATTTTTGATAGTAAGAAAGTTAGGAAGAGGAAGGAGGAAGGAAAAGAAATAAGAATTTATATAATACCATTTGGGTGCCAGATGCTAAGCTAAGCACTTTACAAATATCTCATCTATCTTCAAGATAGATGCTTTTATTATCCTTATTTCATATTTGAGAAAACTGAGGCAATCAAAAATTAAATGATTTGCAAACAGCTGGTATGTGTCTGAATCTGGATTTGAGCTCATTCCAGGCCCAGAGCCTACAGTGAATGAAAAGGACAAAGTTATCTTCTGTCCTTCTCTAACCAACTCTTCCCACCCCTCATGCCGATGTGAGGCATTTATCTGCATAATAAGACACAAGAAAAAAAACAAAAAAAAAAACAAATGAAGAGGGTGGAATACTTTGGGCAGAGATGGGTCTGTGATTTCTTTCTCTGTCTGTCTGTCTCTCTTTCTCTCTCCTCCTCCTTCCAAAGTGCCAAAGCCGGATTCGTGGTGAAAGAATTCACCTACTCAAAGCTGTGACAAGTCTTTATTGATTAGAAAAGAACACCAAGATGTCTTGGCAGGCTATATGCTTCCAGAGAGAAAATATATTGCAAGGAGGCATGGCTTGAGATCTTTATTTTATACACAACAGGATAATAGAACAGGATTGTATCTGAAAAAACCTTTCTGCTTCCATAGGCTATAGAGAAGTTTGTGTATCAGTTTCTCAGGAGACTGTAAATCCTTTGAAGTTTGTATAAGAAAGGGATTTCTCTGGAGAATGTAAGATTTTGTTGATCACTTGCATAACTGGGCCTGCACTGTCTGCTTTCCCCAAATCACCAAGATCTTTCCTTAGGGCTAGGCAAACTCAAGAGTCAATTCTGTTCAAGTGAATCTAGAGCTCAGGTTCCTTAATGGTAGCAGTTCTGTTCTATATATATTTCTTCTACTTAATTGTTTATGGACAACTTCCAAAACACACACTCTCTCTCTGTCTCTCTGTCTCTCTGTCTCTGTCTCTCTGTCTCTGTCTCTGTCTCTCTCTCTCTCTCTCTCTCTCTCTCTCTCTCTCTCTCTCTCTCTCTCTCTTCACATACACACACTACAAGCCCCTTTTAAGGCAAAGACCTTTTTTTTTTTTGTCTTTGTAATCCTAGTATCTGGCACAATGTCTGGCATATAATAGGCACTTAATAACTACTAAATAAAAAAAAAAAGAGATCTGGACACTAACTATAAAACTTCTCAAAGATGATTATAATTAAGATTAAGGAAGTAATTGAAGGGTATGCTGGAATTGGCTCCCACTAGCTTTCAGACAATTATTTTCATTGTAAGCATTTTCACTTCAGGAATCAGAAAATACTACAAACCAGAGCTTGATTTTTCTTAATTTTTAATTTTTCGGAGAAAATGTTGGTCATGCAGATTAAACTTAAAAGCATATCGTATGTATTTTCTTCCCCCACCCTGACCCACTAGACTTCAGTCTCTCTGGTGCAAGATTTATAGATAAGGACTCAGATGCCTGCTACTTGGTTATCTCAGATCACAGAAGAAGTAAACATCAGAGGAAAAATTTGAACCTAAATTCCTTTACTGAGTCATTGATCTTTATATTTTTCTACAAGAGAAAAATCTTAGCAAATAATATTGAGGAAATGAGAAGTATGCCACTGGCTTTTTCTTATGTTTGTTTAGCTCCTTCTCCAGGAAGTGAGAAATTATTTGAGGCTATACATCTCTCTTGTTCTTCTTCCTGCAGGTTCAAATATCATAGAACATCCAGAGACCTGGGTTGGGGTGGAGTGGGGATGGGATAGAGTGGGGAGAAGAGGAACAGGACAAGACAGGATAGAATGGGACCAGAAAGGAAAGAAAACTTAGAAAACTTAGAGGAAACTAGATCAAGTCAGGCTTCCCATAAATTGCCTGACTTCCTTATCCTAAAAATTAAAAAAAAAATAACTCACTTTATGAGAAAGGTATCTACACAAAGTGACTCCATTTACTCTCCATCTTCTAAATCTTATAATCTGATTGATAAGACTATAAAATTTTAGTGGGGGGGGGGAGGTGAAGGGGAATTATTTTTATTTTAGAGAAAGAAAATTTCATGGAAATAATGCTAGTTTGCTAATTTGAAAGATTATTTATTTCTTACATGTGGGTTATCCCTCTACTGATGTAGATTGTTTTTGTAAATTGCTTCGGCTGAAATATATCTCTTAGTGGACAATTTTTTCTTTTAACTTCTAAATAGTATTTTCCCCCTCAATAACATGTAGAGACAATTTTTAACATTCATTTTTTCAGTAATTTTTAAAAATTGTTTTGTACTTAAATACAAGATGAAAGAAAAAAGGAAAAAAAAGAAGCATTGCCATATATACAGCAGAACATAAAAGAGAATAAAAGAGGATTCAATATAAAATAGTAAATTTCCATATCAAGGAAACCTATATCATAAATACAACATGTTTTTGATCATACCCAGGTTTTTTTGTTTGTTTGGTTGGTTTTTTTGTTTGTTTTTTGCTTTCATCGAGTAAAAGTTCCTGATGCTAAGGCTGCCTCTCAAATGAACTATCCCAAGTAGATTCTGCAGTGTTGGCCTAGAGGTGTTTACTCTAATCAAAAATCTTTTTTCCTACAGACTTGTTTTAGCAGGACACCTGTTTTACCCCAATTTTTATTTATTTTCACTTCTCAATATTCCCACTGAGTCAATGTTCTTTTTTTTTAAACGTTTTGGAAATTTAGAAAACTGAAATTTTCTGCCCTACCACCATCTTCCCAGAATCCTCCCAATATTCTTTTGTTAATAAAAGTTTGAGTTCCAAATTTTCTCCCTCCCAAAGATAGTAAGCAGTTTGATATAGGTTATGTGTGCAATATGTAATTATATATATGATATAGATATGCAATCATGTAAAAATTATATTAGTCATGTTGTGAAAGAAGAAATAGAACGAAAGAGAAAAATACAGAATACAAATACAAAAAAAAAAAAAAGAGAAGGAAAGTAGAAATAGTTTGACCCTCTATACATCTTAACTTCATCATACTCTAACATAATTACCATCATAACCAGGCGACAAGACTTAACCCTCTCAGCCCTATCAACTCCCTCAACCTCAGCTATTTCTCCTAGGCCTATATTTCCTCCCTGTCTCATTTATTGTCAAAAAACCTGTTGACATTTCCCTAACTTTATTATCTCCTCTAGAAGTGTGTGTGTGTGTGTGTGTGTGTGTGTGTGTGTGTGTGTGCATATATTACCTAGAATCCTATCTATACCTATCAGCATCTACTATTTTAGTCCCATCAATTCTACTAAAAGTAAATGTATTCTTATTACTATAACTGACTGTTATAGCAATAGTTGATTGTGTGTTATAATCAACTTATAATTCAATCAAATATATTTTAAACATCCAACCAAAATCCCCAAATTAAAAAGGAAAAAACCACCACATATAGTAGATAAAGAATTGACTTTAAAATCAGTAAGTACTGGTTCAAGTTTCATTATGAATATTGGTTATTGGTATATATAGTTTTCTCACATGAAAATTCTCTATATCAATGAAATCACAGATTCATACCCTATCCCTATCCCCTATTTAGCATTTAGGGCATTCTTCCCTTAACACAGGGACCAAAGAGAAAGTTCAAAAAGTACTGTTACTAGTCAGCAATACTATACTATTAATTCAAATGAAGTTGGAGTCACATATAATGTAAAGAACGGGCTAGTTCCCTGAAGGGCCTTGGAGTCAGTCAGAGTCAGGATAAATTAAAGTCCTTGGTCTTTAGGGAAAGAAGTGAAGGAGGCAGACAAGCAAAATCCTGGATCCTGGAGTCCAGAGTCACCAGCCTCTCTCCTCCTTGTCCTGTGCCAAGTCACTCTGCCCTTTCTCCCTCTGCCCTCCAATCCTTGCCTATGGTTATTTTAACACCAAACATTCAGCAAGCACCAATGGTGAGAAGAGCCATTTATCCAAATATATGCTAATACAGTCATTGTCTCACATTGAATAGGTAATTAGCCTTAAATGTTTGGTTTGTCTGATTCAAACATACCTTTTTGGAGTTTCAGCCCTTTACATCTCCTGCTTTCTTTTGTTTTAGAATGCAGGTGATCATGCCCTCTCTGACTTCTCAGGAAAGGGGGTAAAAACACCAAAAAGGAGGTGATCACACACCCTCCCCCCACTTCTCAGGAAGAAAGATAAAAAATACCAAAGGGAAGTGGGGAGTCAAGCCAGATATTGTTAGCTGGAGGGTCTTACTAAAATTAGGTATACACAAATCCATCAGCATGGGAGATATTACACCAGCACATAGCAATAAAGCACAGGCTAGCGGTGATGACTCTCTCTACAGCCAGTGCAGGCTCAATGTAGTGTATGTAACAAACATGAATTGTACATGCAAGTAGTGATATAATAATCAATATAAACCAACATGGCATTGTAAAAGATTTCCAGAAGTCCTAGAAGAAGGGTATGTAAATAACAATCACACATACACCTTCTTCTGCAACCTAAAAAATCCAAAACCAGTTTATTTTACATTACTTCACATGTCAGGGAATCCAATGATCTCTGCAAGTTTTTGAAGTCCTGCAACAGTCTTATCATTTCTCAGAGAATTCAATGATTCCTAAGGGTTTTCAAATCCTACAACAATTTTATCATGTCTCAAGGATTCCAATGATTCCTGAGGGTTTTGAAGTCCTGCATCAGTCTCATTAACAATTTTTGATGTCAATGAGTCAGTTGCCATAACTGCCATGCTCTTTCAGTGGTGGGCACAATCAGCGATTGAACCACCTGAGATTTCTTGGGTCTTCTCCTTCATCTCAAGGGTCTGCTTTGTCTCTCTCTGATGGACAATGCAAATATGGCTCATTGGCACCCATCTGATTCCTTCTCCATCTATAGAGATACAAGCAAACCCCTGCCCCAAGCAGTTAACCTATCTGGTCCTTTCCATTCACCACTTTCTGGATCTTTCCAGATCATCTGGAGATTATCTAAAGATAGTGGAGCTGCTCGCATTGGACACTGCTCTTCTGGTGGGTTATAAAACCTGTTTGCTGGAGCCAGTGCATCTTTGTCAAAAATCAAGAAGTTAATTGTATAAAGAGCTAAATTTAGAAGTTCTCTAGGGTTACCTGTGACTCCCCCTTTCTTTTGTTTTTGGAGGAGTGTCTTGAGGTCTCTGTTTCTCCTCTCTACTATTGCCTGTCCTTGAGAATTAAAGGGTATACCAGTGGTGTGTAAAATCTTATACTGTGCACAAAATTATGCAAAATGTTTAGAAGTATATGCAGATCCATTGCTTGTGGCATACCATAATTGCAAATATTTGTATAAGGAATTCAGTGACCACTCAGGCTGTCTCTTTTGCTGTTGGTATTGCAAAAGTAAATCCTGAAAAGATGTCTACTACAACATGGATAAAAGACAGACCAAAACCAAAAGATTTATAATGGGTCACAACCATTTGCCAAATTTCATTGGGTCTCAAACCATGAGGATTTTTCCCTAGAGGGAGTGTAAGAGCATGAAAAGGAAGGCATACTGCACAAGTTTTTACTATGCTCTTAGCTTCCTTGTTTGTTATTCCAAATTGCAAACATAAAGCTCGAGCAGCCTGATGATATTTGGGCTATCTGAAATAAAGGAGTCATTGGCCAATATGGTTAGAAGGCTTAGAAGCCTTTTCTTCAAGAATCCGTTGCCAATTATGTAATAGTCAGGTTATCTTTAATGGAGACCTGTGTGTAAAATTTGGAGCCATGGCTAATAAAATTAGCCACTCTGGGATGGTTTCACAGAATACATTAATTTGTTCATTGGTATAAAAGGTGTATATCTTGTCAGGTCATATCCCAGATAATTGCACTGCTTGCTTAATGGCCTTTAATAAAATCCTAGCCACAGGCACTGGCTAAGGAGTAAGGCTTTGTTCTGGTTGTGTTGGGAGGTTCACTGTTTCCTTGATGAAGGACTGCTGTAGATGCCTCTTTTGTAGCAAAAACTGATATTTCTAAGGGTTTTTGAGTGACTCTTTCAACCACATTGGATAAAGTCAAAGCCTCTTGAGCTTCTTCTGTAAGCTGGCATGGTGAGTTTAAAGCACTGTCTCCCCTTAAAATGTCACATAATGGTTGCAATTGATAGGTAATCAAGCCTAGCACTTGACTCATCCATTTGATATCTCATCAATTTCTGAAAGTCACTTAAGGTGTTTAGCTTCTCTGTTCTTAAATGAAAGTTTTTGTACTATAAGCACCTTAGGGTATACTTCATATCCTAAATATTGAAAAGGAGCATGTCTTTAAATTTTTTCTGGAGCTATGTGCAATTTGTAGTTCCTTAGTGTTTCTATGTTCTTTTGTAGACATGCTTCTAACATTTGTTCCTCAGGTGCACATCCCAATATATCATCCATGTAATGTAATAACATTACTTTTGGAACTGCTTTTCTTACTGGAGTAAGAGCAGCAGCAACATATAGTTGACACATAGTAGGGCTGTTTTTCATGCCCTGTGGCAAAACTGTCCATTCATCTTTTATAAGACTCAGCTAAGTTTATGCTGGGCACTGAAAAAGCAAATCTTTTCATATCCTCCTTATCTGGGGGTAGAATAGAAACAATCCTTAATGTCTATAACCCAAAGAGGCTATTCTAGGCAATTACTAGGAGATGGGAGTCTAGACTGAAGAGTTTCCATAGTTTCCATTTGTTCATTTACTTTTCTTAAATCAGTCAACATCCTCCATTTTCCAGATTTCTTTCTTACAACCCAAATACAGGGGAATTCCAAGGACTTAAAGAAGATTGTAAGTGTCCTTTGTCAAGTTGCTCCTGTACTATATCTAATTAGGCCTGAATTATATCACTAGCTAAGGACTACTGTTCTATCCACACTAGCATATCAATTTTCCATTGAATAGGATTGGGTGAGAGTGTTGGTAGGCCTTCAACAGCAGCCCTGCCTAAAAAACCAAAGTACTCATTTGTAATCTTTTTTTTTTTTTTTTTTTTTTTTTTTTTTAGAGTAAAGCAAAGTTTATTTTACATTCTCGAGAGAAGGGTGTCCCACTCTTCAAGCAGACAATTGAAGAGAGGAAGCGCCTCCTGTGGGCAGGATCAGCCCCTTTAATCCCTAATTCGAAACACCCCCTCCCACCACTGACCCTCATCCTCATTGGCTGAGAGTCTTACATTCTAAACAAGAGATCTACCCACAAAATTGAACTTGACCAATAAGTACATAGTTGCCCATATTTGACTGAAATAGGGAGGAGATTGTGTCATGGGAGGAGAGCAGGAAGGGAACTGGATTATGCCCTTGAATCAATGCTCAAAGTCCTTCAGGCCTATTCAAGCTCTGAAGTAGATAAAGCCTTACTTGATTTTCACAACTGTCTGGAAAGATCTCACCTCATGTCATTCAGTCCCTCTTCTTATTTTGTACACTGAGATCTCTTCAAATTTTTGTAACATAATTTCACATTCCCTATGAATTCCTCATTTCCTTCTGGTAACTGTTGGCCTTGGGCCACTGGCTCCACCCTTGTCCTTTTAACACCATCAATCTAACACCCTTCAGCTTTCTCTTCCAACCTAATCATTCCAGATACTCATTTGTAATCTTAATTGTTGTAAAATGTCTCTTCCCCAAAGATTTATGGGGATTTTTTCATCTATAAAAGAAGTTAAAAACTCCTGTTTCACTTTTAAATGTCCATCTCAAAGGAATAGCACTAACTTCAACTGCTATTGATACTCCTACACCAGACATATAGGTGTCTACCTTAATCTTTGGCCAGTGACTGGGCCAGTTGGCATCTCTAATGATTGTATGATCTGTACCTGTGTCTACCAATCCTTCTAATGGTATCCCATTTATATAGATAGTGAGCATAGATCGGTCAGCTGTAACTGCTGCAGTCTAGAATATTCCTGGATTCTGTTGCTTGGAGTTAGAATCTGGGCAACTATCACCAGAATGCCTATTAGGAGTCTATATCAGTAAACCTGATGCTACTACTTCTCCTGGTTGATAAGTCACACATTGTCTACCTGTATTAGTTACTGGGATATTAGCAACATATTCCCCAGTTTCTCACATCAGTGTATGGATGAACATTGTTTGTAAGTACTCTCAGGAAGTGAAATGGTCAAGCCTACTGTGCTTAGAGGCAAGGATCCCTAGGCTGGACAGGAATAGATTTCACCTCTCCAGAGAGTATCTCAGTAGTCCTAGCTGCATTCTATTCTCCCCAACTGTAATCCCTTTTCCCCCATCAGGTTGCTTCCTGTCTGATTGATTATGTAATCCCTTTCTCCCATCAGATTGTTTCTTGGCTGATTGGTCATGTCTGATTACTGAACTTCTAAAGACTCTCTGGGTGTAGCATTGGCTGCCATTATACCCCAAGTATTTTTTGTTTTGGGCCCTGGAGCTGAGCACCACCTACATCCTCTTTCCCTGAATCAATCTACATTCTGATGCCCAATGGAAGCCTCTGTTGCACTTTGAACATGGGGTTTTAGGCCTTGTTATCCCACCTTGTTTTCTCACTCTGTCTCTATGCCAACATTGAGCTTCCAGATGCCCTACTTTGACACAATGAAAGCATTGATGAGTCTCTTTGGAAGTCCCTTGCCAAAAGAGACCTTATTTTCCCATGTTCAGACCTTGGGAAGTCTGCATCACAGCCTGGGTATAAAAAGTATTTGTGCCCACTGTGACACAGCGTCTTATGATCTCCTCTAAAGGAGCATCCTTGTGTAGTCCTAGAATAATTCTTTTACAAACCTCATTAGCATTTTCTTTAGCAAATTGCCTCATAATTTCTGTTGCTGCATTTTCACCAATAGTTTGCATGATAGCTATCTGCAGACATCCCAGAAAATCAGCAAAGGTTCATTTGTGCTATTTTCTTGAAGGCTTCTCCTCTGTCCTGTTTCCCTGGGATAAAGCTCCATGCTTTGATAGCAGCAGAAACGATTTGCTCATATGTTGTTATAGGGTAATTAATCTGTGCTGAAGTGTCTGCATAAGAACCTACACCTGTTAGTTGATCACAGGTGATTTGTATATCAACTCCAGTTTGCCTATTTTGTTGGGCTTGTATCCTACATAGTTCACTATACTCTGAAAGGCATAACAAGTTTTATCCAGGTTCTAAGCATGTCCTTGCTATGGATTTCCAGTCACTAAGGGTTAAAATTTCATAAGCCAAATTCTGTAATAACATCTTAACATAAGCTGATGTAGCTCCATAAAGAGTGTAAGCCTTTTTCAGGTCTTTGATAATTTCAAGATTAAAAGGAATGCATCTTCTCCTTTCTTGTCCTGAAGAGTTAAGCTGTCCAATCAAAGGATACATTTCGATTCTTAAATCAGCTGTATTCTGCCTATGAGGAGATGATTGCTGCGGGGAGGTGCTGGTAATATCACTGCCCTTCCCACTCCTCCTCCTCCCTCCATCCAGGAAGGTGAAGTTGATAGGAGAAGGTCAAGAGCCTGCCTGGATGTAGGCAGAGTTGAAGCTGTGAGAGTGAGAATCATCATGCCCTTCAAGTTCACTTAACTCCTCATGGCCTCTGGTGATATTTCCATTATACTCTTCAGTCTCTTCCTCTTTCTCCTCACACTTCCTTATATGACTGTTCTTAAAACTTTTCTTTTGTAAAATGGCTTTGAGTGAGCTTCATGGATTTTTAAAAACCATTTAAACCATCACAAAAGAAAAGTTTCTCTAGTTTTGTGATCCTGTATAAGTCTAAAGGTATAAGTTACCTTTCTGTCAAGTTTTTACCTACTTTGGAACTAACCTTTTGCCAGAGCCAACAAATACATTATAAAGTATTGTGAGCATTTCTTTATACAATTCTTTTAGATAATACAATGATTTTCAGTGTTTTGTGGGGTTGTTTTTTTTTGTTTGTTTGTTTGTTTTTTTTTACTGAAATCTTGGCCTTTAGAAAGAAAATTATCTCACAATTTTCTATGTGATAATCAGTTCCAATAGCACTTATTGGTGTAAACAAAATTGTTTACTGAGATAGTTAAAATGTGGAGTAATTATGTGCCATGTATTTTATGTGATGAAATCATAACAGATTTAGAAATGTAATCTTAGTTTGTGTAATGAATGTAATGAATAAAATGAAAATTGTGTTGGAAAAAAAAACTTTTCTTTTTCTAGAATTTGTGGGATTCTTTAAGGCCAATTGTATTATGTTGTATATATAGAATGTTTTTTTAGAAATTGACTCAAGACCTTTATCAATGTAATATTCACATAGTTGATCTCCTCCTAGTTTCCAATTATTTGCCTCTATTTTTTCTTCCTTGAAGAAATAAGGGGACAGGTATTCTAATGTATCCAAGAGTCCATCAATTTGCTCCCATGTTACAAGCAAACCTTCTCTCTTTATTAGTCTGAATATGCTTTCTGTAGAGCTCCTTCAAGATGGGGGTGGAGTGGGGGAAAATCTTTTCCTAATATCTGCCCCATTTCAGCTAGAAAACGAAAATTACTAGTTTAGCTCTTAACAGAGTTTAAGTTCCCTGTTTGTCTATTAAAATACTCACCCTATTTCCTGGTCCCAGGAACTTCTTCAGTGAAATTAGCCACACCCTGGGCACCAAATATAAAGTACAGGCTAGTTCCCTGGAGGGCCTTGGGGTCAGCCAGAGTCAGGATAAATTACAGTCTTTGGTCTTTATGGGGAGAAGTGAAGGGGGCAGACAAGTGATTTATCCAAATATATGCTAATAGAGTCATTGTCTTACATCAAATAGGTAATTAGCCTTAAGTGTTCAGTTTTTTGGAGTTTTAGCGCTCTACAATATAGAAAAACATTTATAGTCAGGACATATGCTTGGAAGGGCAGCACATTCTTCACTATGCCAGCTGATGTCTTTTGGTGACATATCACATGTCGCAGCTGTTTCTTTCTGTATGTTACATCTCTGTTGGTACCCATCTTTTTCTCTCATGAGCTTCTCTACACTTTACTATGTCCAACATTGCCCAAGTTTCAGGTTTTTAACCAACTTTAGGCCTTCATCTATGTAGAGACATGTGCTAGCCATATCAGTTCCAATCTATTAAGTAATGGTGACTAGAAAGCTTTTCTCTGATAAGACCAGACTGTAAGCTTTCTTGTCATACCCAGAATCTATGAACTATACATCTTAACAAAATCAGGCAGAGTGAGAGAGGATTTTGGGAAGAGTATGAATGTAGATCAGGAAACTTTTGGCTCTCTAAATTGCCTCAATAGAAAAAGAGAGAACATTGTCTCAAAGGAAAGATAGAGCAGTAGACATAAATAAAAGTCAGGACAAAGCAGTTGTTCTCCTAAAACAACTTAAGAAGACTCCCAGAAAGACCTAATCTCCAGGAGCAAAGATTCAGAAACCAAGATGGTGAAGTAAAATCAGCTCTTCCCCAAATGCCTCCAAATTCCTTTAAATAATGACTCTAAACAAGAGCATTAGAACATATAAAAAGACGGTGTAGCATATTCCAGCCAAAAACAATTTAGAAGTTCATCAGGAAAAGTCTATGGCACCAGGGTAAGAGTCTAGTACACAGTCTCAGTACAGCCAGGAACCCTAATGTCCAGGCCAGCAATGCAGGAACAGGCTTTGGGTTGAATCAATGGCTATACTAGCAGTTTCCAGACCTTTGGAAGGTCAGCAGAAAAGGTTTGTCAATAAAGTGATAGGGAACCAGGGATGGGCATGGGCCACAGTTGTAGCAACAGTTTCCAGAGGCCTCACTAACATTGAAGGACTCTGTTGTTTTAACATATTAGAATTCAGAGCCATAGTGGAACAGGGACACTCCTCATAGTTCCAGGGCATAAAAGAGTGCTTGTGGTCATGCTCCTAGAAGGATCTCTGAAAACAGCTGCACAAAGCCTCTAAAGCTTGGGATAGTGCACCCTCTACCCTTGAAACAGACCTCTATTCAATAGGCTGGGAACCAAAAAGGGTTCTGACGATAGAAAGTTACTATGGTGACAAGGAATATCAAAACACAACCCCCAAGAAATAACAAAGTTAAAGCTCCTACATTCAAAACTCCATGAAAAATAAGAATTGAGCCCAAGCCATGAAAGATCTCAAAAGGGATTTTGAAGATGAAGTAAGATAGAATAAAAATTGGGAAGAAATTTGAGAGTAGTGCAAAAGGAAATATAAAGTTAATAAGAAGAATGTCTTAAAAAGCAAATTTGGCCAAATGAGTAAGAAGTTACAGAAGCCCATTAGAGGAAAACAATTTCTTAAAAATTAGAATTGAAAAAATGGAAGCTAATGACTTTATGAGAAATAATAAAACTAAAACAAAAGAATGAAAAAATAGAAAACAATGTAAAATATCTCCTTGGAAAAATAATTAACCCCAAAAATAGATTCAGGTCTACTTGAAAACTATGATCAAAAAATAGCCTAGACATCATATTTCAAGAAATTATCAAGGAAAATAGTCCTGATATTCTAATACCAGATGGTAAAATAGAAATTGAAAGAATTCACCTATTACCTCCTGAAAGAGATCCCAAAATAAAAACTCCCAGGAATATTATAGCAAAATTCTGGAACTCCCAGATCAAGAGAAATTATTGCAAGCATCCAGACAGAAACAATTCAAGTATAGTAAAGCCATAGTTAGGATTACACAAGTTTAACCACATGAAGAATTAAAAGACAGAAGGGCTTGGAATATCATATTCCAGAAAGTTAGGATTACAACCAAGCATCACTTATTCAGCAAAACTAAGTATAATCCTTTGGAAAGGAGGAAAGAGAATGGATAATCAGTGAAATAAAGGATTTTCAAGCATTCTTGAAGAAAAAAAACAGAGCTGAATAAAAATTTTGATTTTCAAATATAGGAATCAGGAAAAGCATAAAAGGGACTTAAAAATTTTATCTGTTTACATTCTTAGTTTACTACATTCCTAAGAACTTTCTCATTATTATGGAAGTTAGGAGTATACATAGACAGAGAATACAGGTGTGAGTTGAATATGAAGGAATAATATCTAAAAAACCAAAATTATGTTGTGAGAAAAATGTACTGGAAGAAAGGGAAAGGGAGAGGTGGAATGGTGTAAATATCTGTCATAAAAGAGGCAAGAAAAAGCTTTTATAGTGGAGGTGAAGAAGGGAGGGAAGGAAGAGTGAGTTAACCTTACTGTCATCAGAATTGTATCAAAGAGGAAATAACATACATACTCAATATGGGTATAGAAATTTATGGAGGGGAAAGGAATATGGGAAGGGGAGAGTAATAGAGTAGAGGGCATATTGGGGGAGGAAGTGATCAGTACCAAAACACTTTTGATGATGGTCTGGGTAAAAGGAAAGAGAGACTAGAATAAATGGGGGAAAATACAGTTAGCAATAATAATTATGAAAAGGATTTTAGAATAAGTTGATGAAGGTCTCATTTCTCAAATGTATAGAGACAAATTAAAAAAAGAAAAAAGAGACTTCACTCTTCTTCTCATAGCTGAGGTTTGTCTGGGTCTTGGCCCTACTTGCGTCAAGGCCTCGGTTAGCCCTGTGCTTCCGTGCTTAGTAAGTGACTGGGGCCTAGAGCTTTGTTAGCCTCAGCTTTCTATCCATGGCAGAGCCTCTGGCTGCAAATGGCCTCTTTCCTCTTCCCTTTCCTCTATCCCACCCCCTCCTCAGGAGACCTTACTGTCTGGAGAGCCTCTTCATGAGAACTGCTTGGGACCCTTTGCTAGTTCAACACTAGCTGCAGAATGTTCCCTTTTAACATCTTTGCCTTATCTGCATAACTTCCATAGACCTCACCATGCAATCGCCTGGATATCTATCTAGAGAAACATCTGGATCACAGTCTTTCATGGAATCATCCAGAGATCCAGATGTGCCTGCTACTGAGCACAGTAAGGCTTCTAGGCAAGATGTCTTTGACAATTGGAATGCATCACCTAGCACTCAGTTATGATGATGTCCTGGAGGATCTCACACTGATGAATCCACCTTCATCTGACATGTGCAGTAAGGTTCTGTGGAAAAAGCTGGTCATCCCAGAACGGAAGTACCAACAGCTTTCCAAGGTTGAGGAAGGAGAAAATAGTTTCTCCATAACCCCCTCAGCTTCCAGTGATCAAATGAACAAGGTCCCAGTGGTGAAGGCCAAGGCTACACACATCATCATAAATTCTCTAATTACAAAACAGACATAAAAGAGCATCCAGCGCTTTGAGCAGCAGGCAGGGTTGAGAGATGCAGGATACATTCCCCATAAAGGCCTCACCACAGAAGAAGCCAAGTACCATGGTGTGGCAGAGGCTATAAATTGAAGTTACAAAATGGAGAAATGACAAATGAAGATAGACTGACTGTTTCAGCCCAGTCCACTCCAAGTAGTACACCCCATTCTCCTCTAAGGCAAAAGCCCAGAGGCTGGCTTACTCTACTTTCTTACCGGGCCTAGATATCAGCAGCATGGACGCTGGAAATGGAGATAGAGACAAACCCTCATCTGAAAAATGGAGCCTTTTTGGAACAAGAACGCTTCAGAAATCCAACTTGGGTTTCAGTGTCCAATCCTTCAGAGGTACTCAGAAGCCATCATCAATGGAGCTCATTCAAGTTCAGTCAACTAGAATTGCAGAAGACCCAGCAACCTTTAAGCCACCTAAGATGGACCTCCCACTGATGGAAAGAAAGAAACTTCCACGAACCCATAACCTTAAACCAAGGGATGTGTTGACTCCTACAGGGTTCTAAAGCTCCCTTTTCATATGAGCAAAGTTGCTTTCTCTGGTGAACAACTGTTATATATAGACAGTATCTTAAAATTTTTTTCTTCCCATCCATTTTGCACTTGATATAGGAAAGATGTCATTCATTCACATCCATTCACAATAATATTTCTGGGGAGATGTAATTGTTTCTTAAAGTATTTGTAGCAAAGCCTGAATTTTTCTAATGTAGGAAGACTTATTCTGTAATGTCCCCAGATTGGTCTGAATAACTTCTCAAAGTACAGTCAACCACAGCCAATATCTGATCTATAGAACTAGATGGCAGAGGGAAAGGGAAATAATTAAAATCTAGTAGACTTTGTTCTACATATTTATTTTTAAAAAAAGAGAAAGAGATTGCCTAATTGATAAATGATCAAAATATAGGAACTATGCCTAAAGGATTAAAAAATCATGCATACACTTTGACCCAACAATACCAGTATTAGGCATGACATCCCAAAAGATTAAAAAAAAAAAAAAAAAGAACAAGACATATTTATAGCAGCATTTTTAGCTGGCAAAGAATTGGAAATTGAGTGGATGCATATCAGTTGAAAGATAGCTGAATAAATTGTGGTGATTATAATGTTCTATGGTAAATGATGAACAGAAACTCTCAGAAAAACCTGGAAAGTTCTCTATGAACTCAAGCAAAATTAAATGTACTATGTACAACATAGTGGTATTGTTGTGAGATGATTAGCTGTGAATAACTATGCTATTTTCAGCTATACTTGCTGGATCATTATCCAATACTTCTCTTATGATGAAAAATACTATCCTTACCTAGAAAAAGAACTTATTATGTCTGAATACAAATTAAAACATATTTTTTTGAGTGTTTTTTTGGGGGAGATGGAGGAGGAGAGGGATTTCTATATTTTTTCATAACATGACTTTTATGGAAATGTCTTGCATAACTTCAGGGCAGGAGGGGAATTGGAGAAGAAGACAGAGAATCTGGAATTCAAAAGGTTTTTTTGTTAAATGTAAAAAAAATTGTTTTACATATAAGTGGGGAAAATAAAAACATTAAATACACAATAAAAGATAAAAAAAAAAAAAAAAAAAAAAAAAAAAAAGAACTGGAAACAAAGATTCAGCCTTAATGAAATGCAAATACCTTCAGGCCAACTCTGCAGAATCAACAAATATCAATCCCTGGAGGCAGCTGGAATTAAAAAGTGTTCTCAGACCATAAACTTTCATCTCAAGGACCGTTTTGGAGTCTGATGGCTTAGAAAGAGAAGTTTGAAGGAACTTCCACTATTGAGACACCAAGCCCAGCTGTGCTGACCAGATTCATCCCCAGGCTACTACTGCAGTTCACTTGGTGAGTACAGTGACAGAGGGATGGGGACCCTACTGTCTGTGGGCATTTGCAATGAACAGAGTCCTTAGTGTCAGTTTCAGGGCAGAGAGAACAGCTGTATTTTGCAGCCACCAGAGATACCACAGTGAATAAGATCATTTGTGGGATACAGTGTAGGAGTGGAAAGGATATCCCAACCATGAGCCCTAGGATAGACCCCTGAAAATAACTCGATCAAATAATCAAATAACTTGAATTAACTAGAACTTGATCACACCAATGGCTAAGAATAAAATAAAACAAAAATAAATGGATGAATATGAACAAAGAGAAAAGAACCCAATCAAAGATAACTACTATAACTAGGGAAGATCAGGGTTCACATTCAAAGGATGATAATAGAACTAAAAAAAAACTATTCTTTTTTTCAATTGGAAAGATCAAATGGTCTCAAGAACAAAAAGATTTCTTAGAAGAATTTAAAAATCAAATAAGAGAGATTGAGGAAAAATTAGAAGGAAAAAATAAGAGCAACCCAAGAAAGCCAACCAAGTTGAAATAGAGAACCAAAAACTTAAGAAAGAAAAGAATTCCTTAAAAACTAAAATTGGACAAAGGAAAGCTACTGTTATTCTAAGACACAAAGAAATAGTGAAACAAAATCAAAAGAATCAAAAAATAGAAGAGAATGTGAAACATCTCATCAAACAACAACTGATTTGGAGAACAGATTGAGGAAAAATAATGTAAAAATTTCCTGAAAATTATGATAAAAAAGAATCTTCATACAATAGTATAAAGAAATTTGAAGTTCTAGAACAAGAAGGCATAGCAAAAAATGAAAAAAAATCCACCTATTATCACCTGAAAGAGATCTTAAGAGGGAAATGCACAGGAATATCAAGGCTAAGTTTCAAAGCTCTCAGATTAAGGAGAAAACATTCAAAGCAACAAGAAAAAGAAATTTAATTATTGTGCAGCTACAATAAAAAATTACATAAGACCTAACAGCTATTACATTGAAGGACCATAGGTCTTATTTTGTATTTTGTATAGCAAAAGAGCTGGAGTTATGAGCATGGTAATTTACTCAGAAAAGTTAAGTATGATCCTAAAGGGGGGGGGGGGAAGGGTATTTAACTAACTGGAAGTCTTTCAGGTATTTGTGACAAAAATAGCAGAATGTAAGGGAAAATTTGACATGCAAGATCCAGGAAAAATCTAAAGTAAAAATTAGTGACCAACTAAGGGATTTTTTGAGGTCAAATTGTTTACTTCTTACATATTAAAATACTATCAGTTTTTTTCATAACTGTCATTTTTGGTTGAATAGTGTGAAAGAAGGGCTTGGACTGAACTGGGTATAATGTAGTAATTACATGTGTGTATGTATCTGTGTGCGGTGTGTGTGTGTGTATGTATCTGTATAAAACTGACTAGGAAGAGATTAAAAAGAGCAAACATCTCATAAAAATGAGACAAAAAAGGAAAAACGGATACAGGAAAAGCTAGTATGGGAGAAGGCAGATAGTGCTAAAATCTTACTCTCATCAAGAATGGGTTAAAGAAGGTGATGGGATTGATTGTTTCTCCCATCTCAAATCCCACAGAAATCCTCACTCATTCACTGATTACAGCTCTACATGTCTATAACTCATCATCCATCAAGTTTAGATGTCACACACTGATGCATTGCTGGTGGAGTTGTGAACGAATCCAACCATTCTGGAGAGCAATTTGGAATTATACCCAAAAAGTTATAAAACTTTATATACCATTTGAACCAGCAGTGCTACTACTGGGCTTATATCCCAAAGAAATACTAAAGAAGGGAAAGAGACCTATATGTGCCAAAAATGTTTGTGGCAGCCCTTTTGGTAGTGGCTAAAAACTGGAAAATGAATCAATGCCCATCAATTGGAGAATGGTTGGGTAAATTGTGGTATATGAATGTTATGGAATATTATTGTTCTGTAAGAAATGACTGATAGGATGAATACAGAGAGGCTTGGAGTGACTTACATCAACTGATGCTGAGTGAAATGAGCAGAACTAGGAGACCACTATACACTACAACAACAATACTATATGAGGATGTATTCTGATAGAAGTGGATATCTTCAACAAAGAGAAGTCTAATTCAGTTCCAATTGATCAATGATGGACAGAATTAGCACACCCAGAAAAGGAACACTGGGAAATGAGTGTAAACTGTTTGTATTTTTGTTTTTCTTCCCAGATTATTTTTACCTTGTGAATCCAATTCTCCCTGTGCAACAAGAGAACTGTTTGGTTCTGCACACATATATTGTATCTAAGATATACTATAACATATTTAACATGTATAAGACTGCTTGCCATTTAGGGGAGGGGGTGGAGGAAGGGAAGGGAAAAGTTGGAACAGAAGTGAATGCAAGTGATAATGTTGTAAAAAATTACTCAAGCATATGTTCTGTTAATAACAAGTTATAATTAAAAAAAAAAGTTTAGATATCACAAGCATGCCACAGAAATCAGCCAATAAGGAAGCAGCACCAGCAGGATGTAGACCAGGACATTGAACCATAAACTTCAATAAAATTTTCCCACAATATAGTATCTGTGCACTACCCTTCTTCACTATCATTTGGGTGAACTTATGAGAAAATCAGGCTAATTATAGTATCATTACTATACTGCAAGGGTCCTTTAAATGGGCGGCCACAGTGCAACAGGAGATTGAGTTGCCCAGAAGTAATCTCTGTGGGTAAAGACTGCCCCTTGGATGGGATCCTGGCCATATTGAGATAGCTTCGTAATGGGTGACGGCTCTCTCACTGGTTGGCTGTCTGTGTGACCTCATAGACCCTTTATAAGCCCACTCCAGGCAGAAAGTCATTCTCATTAACCTGACTCTCTCTTTAACCTGGGGTAGCCAAGCCAAGCAGATGAATAGCCGAGAAGTAAGGAGTTTAATAGTGAACACATGGGTCTTCAGACCAGGTGAAATTTGATAGATCTTGGACACAGTTTGGATATGGAAGATAAAAGTGAGGAATACAGGATAAATCCTAGGTTAAGAGCCTGAGACTCTTAGAGACTGAGAGGACAGTGTTGTTTTCTACAGTAATAAGAAACGTAGTGGGAAGAAGATTTTGGATGGGGAACAAATAATGAGTTCAGTTTGGGACATAATGAGTTTAAGATATCTATTGGATATCTGGTTCAAGATTATTGAAAAACAGTTGGAAATTCAAGATTAGAGGTTAGCAACTAGACTAGGTCAAAAAAGGTAGATTTAAGAATCACTTACACAGAGATATTAATTAAATCCATAACAGCTGATAAGATCACCAAGTGAAGTAGAATAGAGGGGAAAGACAAGATCCAGGACAGAACTCCTAAGAAAGTAGTGTCCTGAAAACCTGGAAAGACCATGGCATCAGGGAAGAGAGTGATCCAGAGTATCAAAAACAAGAAGAAAAAGGATTGAGAAAAGATCATTGAATTTGTTTGGGGGTAGCCCTACCCCTAACCAGAATTAAATGGCTTGCTTACTGTTACCAAGCTAGTAAGTGTCTGAGGCTGAATTTGGAGTTAGGTTTTCCTAACTCCAGGGCAAGTGTTCCAAACCCTTTTTAGGGAGGTTGGGGGAAGCAACTGGGGTTGCTTCTTTCTTGTTGTTGTTGTTGTTGTTGTTGTTGTTGTTGTTGTTGTTGTTGTTGTTGTTGTTCTTCTTCTTCTTCTTCTTCTTCTTCTTCTTCTTCCTCTTCTTCTTCTTCTTCCTCTTCTTCTTCTTCTTCTTCCTCTTCTTCTTCTTCTTCTTCCACTTCTTCCTTCTTCTTCCTCTTCTTCTTCCTTCTTCTTCTTCCACTTCTTCTTCCACTTCTTCTTCCTTCTTCTTCTTCTTCTTCTTCTTCCTCTTCTTCTTCTTCTTCTTCTTTTTCTTCTTCTTCTTCCTCTTCTTCTTCCTTCTTCTTCTTCTTCTTCCACTTCTTCTTCTTTCTTCTTCTTCTTCTTCTTCTTCTTCTTCTTCTTCTTCTTCTTCTTCTTCTTCTTCTTCTTCTTCTTCTTCTTCTTCTTCTTCTTCTTCTTCTTCTTCTCTCTGTCTTTCTACTCTCTTTTTGGTGAATAGTATTTTTTTTTCAATTACATATAAACATAATTTTGAACATTTCATTTTTATAAGATTTTGAGATTCAAAAATTTTCTCTCACCTTCCTTCCCATCCCCCTTCCCCAAGAAGGCAAGCAATCTGATATAAATTAGGTTATACATATGCAATGCAATACTTTACACATATTTCCACATTGGCCATGCTGTGAAAGAAGAAACAGAGCAATAGGGGAAAACTATCCCCCCCCCCAAAAAAAAGAAAGAAAGAAAATAGTATGCTTAAATTTGGATTCAGACTCCATAGTTCTTTCTCTGGATATGAATAGATGGAAACATCATGAGTATTTTGGAATTGTCTTGGATCACTGAATTGCTGAGAAAACAGTCAATCATAGTTGATCAACACACAATGTTGCTATTACTATATACAATGTTTCACTGTTTTTACTTATTTCAGGCATCATCAGTTCATGTAAATTTTTCCAGGTTTTTCCTGAAATCTGTCTGCTCATCATTTCTACCAGTACAAAGATAAGGAATAGAATCTCTCCAACAAGTAGAGGGTTAGACTTGGTAAAGAGTAAGACTACTTCATTATATGAGACAGGCATGAAGGAGGAGAAGTGGCAGAAGGCACCTGAGTAAAATGAGGAGTAAAAGGGGAAAAAGGGAGTTCATGGCAAATGACTTTAATGTTTTCTGTAAAATATGAGACAAAGTTCTCAGCTGAGACATTGAGAAAGAGGGAATTATGAGAGATTGCTGTGGAGAGTGGAATAGTGAATTGATAATGCAGCTATGGAAAAATTGCTTAGCAATAATGGGGGTTCAGTTGAGGTTGTATGACATAAATTTGTAGTGGACCTGGTCAAAATCGTTGCATGATTTTCTCTACTGTCATTCAGCTACATTTATGTAGGTATGAAAGTGGTGAATAGTGAGAGTGATTCAAGGATAAGGCTTGGCTGGGCATAATCAGTAATATAATATGGAGGTGAGAGAATCAAAAAGAGGAGGACAAATTAAATTAGTTCTCAAGGAATCAAGATGGGGGAAATAGGATAGAATGGCCAATGCCAGGGAAATCACCTGGGAGAGATTTGAGGGCAAAAGGAATGATGGTCATGGTATAGTTGAAGAGTAGGGCTTTATAAAGGAAGGCAAAGATACTTATTAGATAAAGGGACTTCAGAATTCTTGAATATGGAGATGGTACATTTGTGAGTGATGACAAGATCACGATGTAACTATCTTTGTGTGTAGCTGAAGTGAGGTTGATGTAATATGATTTTGTGGTCCCCTGATTTTAAGGGGGGAGGCTTCTGTTTCAAGAAAAAGTCAGTAATTCTAAATCTTCTGACCTTAGAGTCTACCTCAGGGATTTCCCATACTCTCAATCTAAGAACAACAATCTGTCTGATTCTGAATAAACCACTTCTCAATTCATTGCTGACTGTCAGATAGCTTCTGGCCTCAAGAGAATACTATGGACCAGACTCCTGAGACAATAGTGATAATCTTGTCAGTGATAACCAAATTCCAGAGACCATTCCTGAGCAGTAGAATTAGTATGTCACTGATAGAAAGCTGGATAAATGTGTCTCTTCTTGCTTCTGTTTTCTCTGCTGCATTCTCTTAGAATTCAGTATGATTGCAATAGAATAACAATTACAATAAACTTTGCCCCTTGTCTAAGTAGATGGGTTCAAGCCTGCAAATTCTTTTGAGACAGCTCATGACACCAGTCTATGACTCCAAACTTTTCCACTTGGTTTTTGTTTGGGTCCTGATTGCCTCAGAGTGAATGCAAACTGTGCCTCTCCAGGCAACAACACCTACATAGCAACACCTTCCTAGCTGCAGGATTTGAGGTTATTTTGATCTGGCTTTGAATCCTCTAAACTAACCCCTAAAAAATGTCAGCCAGCAGACTGTCAAAGACTGAGAAGAATTAGGAATGAGTGTATTGGGTGTGTATCATTAATTGGGATGGTAAGAGAGTGAAGCTGTTTCTATAGAAAATGCCTAGTTTCTACCAGTACACAAAACATTGTCCCTTCATGCACTGATTGATTTACCTGCTTTATGTTTCTTTATATTTCCTTAGTAATTTTGTGGTTTTAAGGCTTAAATATGGAGAGCGTTGACACAATAAACAGAGAGAATCTTGACTATCTACACTGGTGTTTTCTTTCTTTTCTTGCTTTTATGGTCTCTGTGCAAGCTGATACAATTGATCTGTTATTGACATTTCACAGTAAATAGCAGTTGTTGCTGTTTTGGCCAAAAATCCTGAAGGTCTTCCTCTCCAGGGCTGAATTTTTTTTTTGACTAAGTAAAAAAGGACCTTTCTTTGCCTTATTTCTTTCTTAATCACTGAATGGACAATTGCCTCAGTCAAATTGAGACTTATTAAAGAGCTTAGCTTAAAAAAAGTCAAAGCATGCAGAGCCATCTCCCATCATCATGATCTATATTTGGCCATTGGACCCAGATGACTCTGGAGAAGAAAGTGAGGCAGGTGACTTTGTACAGCCTTCCGTCACTTAAATTCAGTTTACTTGCATGTCATGACATCACCTGAATAATATCATAGTCTTCTTAGAGAATCAAAGACAAACACCAAACTAACAAAAATCATATGATTATCTCAGTAGATGCAGAAAAAGCATTTGATAAAATCCAACACCCATTCCTATTAAAAACAGTAGAGAGAAGAGGAATAAATGGACTTTCCTTTAAAAGTCATTAGTAGCATCTATTTAAAACCATCAACAAGTATCATATGTAATGGGGACAAATTAGAACCATTCCCAATAAAACCAAGCGTGAAACAAGGTTGCCCACTATAACCATTATTATTCAATATTGTATTTAAAACGTTAGCATTGGCTATTAGAAAAGAAAAAGAGATTAAAGGAATTAGAGTAGATAATGAGGAAACCAAATTATCACCCTTTGGAAATGATATGATGGTATTTACTTAGAGAACCTTAGAGAATCAACTAAAAAACCTATAAGAAACAATTCACAACTTTAGCAAAGTTGCAGGATACAAAATAAATCCACATAAATCATCAGCATTTTTATAAATTACTAATAAAGTCCAGCAGCAAGAGATACAAAGAGAAATGCCATTCAAAATAACTGTTGATAGCATAAAATATTTAGGAATCTATCTGCCAAGGGAAAGTCAAGAACTATATGAACACAACTATAAAACACTTTCCAAACAAATAAAGTCAGATCTAATAAGTTGGAAAAATATCAAGTGCTCATGGGTAGGCCAAGTGAATATAATAAAAATCACAATACTACCTAAATTAATCTACTTATTTAGTTCCATACCAATCAAACTCCCAAGAAATTATTTTATAGATCTAGAAAAAATAATAACAAAGTCATCTGGAAGAACAAAAGGTCACAAATTTCAAGGGAATTAATGAAAAAAAAATGCCAATGAAGGTGACCTAAAACTATATTGTAAAGCAGCAATCATCAAAACTAGTTGGTACTGGCTAAGAAATAGAGTAGCTAATCAGTGGAATAGATTAAGTTCACAGGACAAAATATTCAATAATTGTAGCAATCTAGTGTTTGACAAACCAAAAGATTCCAGCTTTTGGAATAAGAACTCACTATTTGACAAAAACTGCTGGGAAAATTGAAAACTAGTATATCAAAAACTAGGCACCTAACATCTAATACCATATACCAAGATAAATGTGAAATGGGTTTATGATTTAGACATAAAGAGTTATATTATAATCAAATTAGAAGAATATAGAATATTTTACATCTCAGATCTGTGGAGAAGAAAGGAATTTGTGACTAAAGAACTGGAACTCATAATTGAACACCAAATAGATCATTTTAATTATATTAAGCTAAAAAGTTTTTGTACAAACAAAACTAATGCGGACAAAATTAGAAGGAAAGCAGTAAGTTGGGAAAACATTTTTACATTTAAGGATTCTGATAAAGGCCTCATTTCTAAAATATGTAGAAAATCAACTCAAATTTGTAGGAATTCAAGCCATTCTCCATTGATAAATAGTCAAAGGATATGAACAGACAATTTTTAGATGAAGAGATTAAAGCCATTTCTAGTCATATGAAAAGGTGCTTTAAATCACTATTGATCAGAGACATGCAAATTAAGACAACTCTGAGATATCACTATACACCTGTCAGATTTGTTAAGATGACAGGAAAAGATAATGATAAATGTTGCAGGGGATGTGGGAAAACTGGATACATTGTTGATGGAACTATGAACAGATCCAGCCATTTTGGAGAGCAATTTGGAACAACAATTTGGAACTATGCTCAAAATATTATCAAACTGTTCATATCCTTTGATCCAGCAGTGTTTCTACTGGGCCTATATCCCAAAGAGATATTAAAAGAGAGAAAGGGACCCATGTGGACAAAAATGTCTGTAGTGGCAAGAATCTGGAAACTTATTGGATGCCCATCAATTGGAGAAAGGCTGAATAAGTTATGGCATATGAATGTTATGGAATATTATTGTTCTGTAAGAAATGATCAGCAGGATAATTTTAGAGAGGCCTTGAGAGATTTATCTGAACTGATGCTAAGTGAAATGAGCAAAGTCAGATCATGGCAACTACAAGATTATATGATTATCAATTCTGGTGGGCATGACTCTTTCCAACAATGAGATGATTGAGGCCAGTTCCAATGATCTTGTGATGAAGAGAGCCATCTACATCCAGAGAGAGGACTGTGGGAACTGAGTATGGATCATAACATAACATTCTCATTTCTTTGTTGTTGCTCATTTGCATTTTGTTTTCTTATTCGTTTTCTTTCCTTTTTTATCTGATCTTTCTTGTGTAGCAAGATAACTGTATAAGTATGTTTACATATATTGGATTTAACATATATTTTAACATGTATAACATATTTACTTGCCATCGAGGGGAGGGGATGGGAGGAAGCAGGGGAAAATTTGGAACACAAGGCTATGCAAAGCAATGTTGAAAAAATTACCCATGCATATGTTTTGAAAATAAAAAGCTTTAACAATAAAAAAAGATAATTTAAGATAAACAACAACAAATTGACCCCGCACAAATCACTTGACTTCTCAGTACTATAAACTGCTCCCTATGACAAGTTTCAGAGAAGGTACAAATCTGCATTGATTAATCATTTCTCCTTCTAGAACTTTTCATATAAATAATATCATAGATTCTCATCCCCTACCCTATTGTGCCTTAAGGTTTCATTGAATTAATATACAACAATTACAATTCTCCAATTGATGAGGGTTGGGGTCCCTTTAAGATTCCTTTCTAATTGCCTAATCCATAATTGACCTTGATTCACAAATCCTGGTCAAAGGCACTCTTTGAATATCTGGGCCCAGTCCCCACCCTCAGCTCAGCTTCCCCCAGCCCTCACCTGATCTGAGCTAATTGAAAAGCCCGCCGAGAACTTAGGGGTACCGCCCATCATCTTTTGGGTATAAAAGAGGTGAGCCGGACTGCCCTCTTGGCAGGAGCCCTCCCAGCCAACTCATGGTATCCTTCCAGCCATGTAAGGGTTCCTGCCCGCCCAGCGGCCACCTCTGGCCTTGGAGTCTTTCTAACTGAACTTTACTTCCAAATTTCTACAATAAACCTTTTATTACCATTCTAGGTTTTTGGGCCTGTAAATTCACTTTACAGGGGGCACTGCACCTCATGAGATTATGCTCCGAGAAATGGGGTTCCCCCTTTCCTTTCCCTCATTACGATCACTGGACAGCTAATTTCCAATACTTCACTATTGTTTTAAAAAAGCAACTACAAATATTTTTGTGCTGTTAGATCCTTTCTTGCTTTCTCTTTAAAATAAAGTTCTACAATGGGATGATTTAATCAAAGTGTTGTTTCTACCAGATTACAGGAGATGGGAGTTACATGAGATAGGGAAGCCCTAGCAAAAATAGTTCTCTGACTTTATTCTTACCCAAGGAAAAAAAAAGAAAACCTTAGATCCAGTTTAGTTCTACCTTTTGGCAAGTTCTTTTTTTTAAAGTCAGTCATTAGAATCATTGTTTCATTTCCCACCCCCATTCCCATCCCCATTTCTAACCAAGAGAAAGCCTGGAATTTTGGGACTGGAGTTCACACCTAGGGTTTTTCTGTATCTCTGGATATCAACCCAAAGTTCCTTCCTTCTCATGTTTTGCAAATAAGGCAATATACTGACCAACTGCAGTTAGTCTGATTGGGTTTACCCAACTGACAAAAGAAATTCAAGCTGCTGAAACAGAAATTAGAAAAGTAACTGCAGGAAAAAAAAAAAAAAAAAAAAAGCTTTTGATCCATTTGCCCTACTCTGGCAGAAAGGAAGAAAGAAGTAAGAAAATCAGCACTTCTGCCCCTCACCACTGAAAATGAAAACAACTGCGAAGTCTAGAAATGAGGCATCCCTTCACCCTAAATCTTTTGCCCAATGTCCATTTTATTTCTTTATTCACAAAAAATATAAACACCATAACTAACTCTTTTGTCACAGTTAGCTACTCCTGCTATTGTTTCAGTATTTGTTTTTTTTTTAAATCCTAGCGTGGATTGTTTTGTCTTACCACTGATATTCTGCAGCTGTGTCCAGGTCAGAGTTAGTAAATTTCATTGGGGATAAGGAGAAGATTAGACTGCTTGTCTTAGAAAACCACACAATCAGGCTCATTGACCACAACTCTCCCTAATCACAGGAGTCTGTCTTACAATCTACTTACATAAATAGCTATCAAAAAAGCACAAATTTCAAACTTACAAGCAAGATTTATAACATTAATACACAAATTCATAAACTACTATTTTCAATTTGTTTTTTAAAAATGTATGTTAATTAACTGAATGATTTGTTTCTATATTCCCTTGAACTTTTTCTTTTTTGCATTTTTCTATAATTTCTTTCCAGATTTTCTAGGTATTATTAGTAATGTAGTGAAGACTGCATAATTTCCTCTTCCCAGTGAAATAAGCTGGGAGGAATGCTGAATTTTCCTTCCCATAACATTCCACCTCATTTTCTTTTTTCAGGCCCAGCTACCCAGTGATGGTACAGGAAAGGAATGGATTTTTTTTTTTTTTTTTTTGCCAGTCTCATGATTTTGAGAAGTTAGTGGGAGGAGGATGAGGAGAGAAGGAGGAAGAAGCAAAGTTAATAGCTCCAGAAGGGGAAGCATCTGAGAATAAAAGTGTGATGTACCACATGGTCAGGGTGAGGGGAGAGGCTTGCAGAGATATAGTAGAGTTCCATATTGGGTACTTAAATTACATCAGTCAAAATTAGTCCCAGGGTAAGTATCTGGGAGCTCAAGTGGTAGGAGTGGTGAAAAAGGACAGGGTTGGGACAAATACCTGATACTTCCCCATCAGCTTGCTCATCTAATATAATAGCTAAGGTGTCCAGAGAGTTTATTTCTGGGAGAATCATGAAGTGATTTGGAGAGATTATGGAGTATGTGTATGTACTGTGATTAGTTTCATTTAGCCAACCACATAGTTGAGCAGAGCCTTTCTCAATTGGCCACATTTCTGGAATTGTTGGGGTTTTTAAAAATATCTGAGTCAACTTTGGCTGGTTCTTTTTGGCTCCACTTGCACAGAATTCGCTGAGAGATCCTACTATATCAGAAAGGGCTCTCCTTATGACTCTTAAATCCTTTCTTAGCCTCTAAGTTTAATCTTTTCCAGCTTAGGAAGAAGAAATAGAGTCTCTAAAACCTTATGAGTCTGAAGGATCTGAAGGGTACTTCAGGATTCTGGCATTCTAGATTGGATGTTTTTAGCCATACAAGTATAAATGCCAAAGGAGCAAAGAGAGACCTTCTAGACCTGTGCCAATGCAGACTGAGATAAGGACTTATTTGGCATCAATGCTGTCTTTGGACATGAACTTTGTGGGACCAATGTAGAAACTGAGATAAATTTTGAGCCTACTCCCCAAGAAACTGGGTTGATAGAGGAAAAAAGTATCTCTCCTACAGATGTTGGAAAAGAGAATGTTTATATGTTTATTATTGCTATATCTTTAAAGTAAAGTAAAACCTAACCAATTTAAAATTCTAATTTCATTTTATTTTGTTTTGAATGTCCTTCTACCTCTTCCCCCAGACTTATTGTGAAAGCCAAGAAACAAAAACACCAAAACAAAACAAAAACAAAAAACTCTCAAACCCAAAAATCTTTACAAATATATACACTGAATTTCAAGGAAAACAAATTCCACTTTTAGCCATTTCAAAAAAATTGTTCATTGGTTGAATTTGTGCTTTGATTCCATCATCACCTCTGAACTCAAAGGCAGTGGCAAGATAGTGCTGTGTCAGCAAATGTCAGGAAGGCCTCAGACACTTATTGGCTTTAAGTAGGTAAGGTACTTAATTTCTTTCTCAGTTTTCTTATGAATAAAATAGGGGTAATACTACTACCTACATTTAAGAGTTGTTAGGAACAAATGAGAGCATTTGTACCTAGCACATAGTAAGTGCAACATATAAATGCTAGCTATTATTACTATATATTACCAGCTATTATTGATCTCTAGATATGAATAGCATTTTTTATCATGATTCTTTCTGGAATGGTGGTTGATCATTGTGTTGATATGGGTTCCTACACCTTTCAAAGTTGTTTGTCTATACAATGTTATTATTCTTTTTGTTCTCCTGGTACTGCTCGCTGTTCTCTACATCAGGTCATACAAGTCTTCCTGGTTTCTCTGAAACCATCCTTTTCATGATTTCTTACAACACAATAGTATTCTATCACATTCATATGTCATAACATTTTCAGCTATTCTCCAAGTGTTGGGCACCTTTTGAGTTTCCATTTTTAGGTCACCATGAGAAAAACTGTCATAAATATCTTATACATGTGGGTCCTCTACTTCTTTCTTTGTTCTCTTTGTACTAGATCTATACCTAGTAGCCATATCTCTGGGTCAAAGGGAATATTTAATTTTTATAAAGCTAAAAAGTGGTTAAAATGGAATTAAGCAGCTAGTCACTTGTTCCTAACAGTGGATAGACCTTACTGTTTAAGGCTCAAGTCACTGGCAATAGAGAAGAGTCATCTCACACCCTCAAGATTATCCTCTGGGACCCTGAGAAGGACACCTGACTCTGAAGGAGAGGGCGAGATCATACATATTACAAAATGAAATATGGAGTAGAGAGCTGAAAGTACATACATAGATCTACTGTAGTAGAATGAAGGCAAAATATTCTATGCTGACTGACTAAAAATGCCAAATAGCCTAATCTCTAAAAGTAGAGTTGCTAGTTGATAGGTACTTTTAGGGACATTTAATAAATTTCATTATATTTATTTGACTTGTACTTGTCTTTAATAGTGTTTCATTAGTCAGTGGAAAGAGTTCTGATTTTGAAGACTTAGGTTTGAATTCTACTTCAAACACTTGTCCTAGACACAGTACTTAACTTCTCAAAGTCACAGTTCCCTTATCCATAAAATTGGATTAATGCTTAAATTACCTAGCTCCAGCTTACTACTAAGTCCTACTAGTGTAGGACAAAAATATGGGGGTTAAATATGCATATGATGATGATGCTAAAGTTATACCCATCCACTCCTGGTCCATTCCCCTGGTTTCTACAGTCTACTGAAAAGCAGCCTATCATTAGCACCAAGATTTTAATTTTTTTTTTTTTTTGGTTATTAGATGCCATTGCCCCTCATGTCACTCAATGGCTACATAGGTAGTTTTGCTCACCAAAGGATATTAATTTACAAGCCCCTATAGCTTTACTGATTTTTGAAGAAGATGACTAGCCAAAATTTTGTATAGATCATAGGATAATAGATTTAGACCTGGAAGGGATCTGAGAAGCATTTCATTTCACTTAACATCAGTTCATGTAAGTTTCTCCAAGCCTCTCTGAAATCATCCTGGTGGTCTTTTCTTACAGAATAATAATATCCTATAATGTTCATATATCAGAATTTATTCAGCCATTCTCCAATTGATGGGCAAACACTCAGTTTCCAGTTTCTTGGCACTACAAAAAGGGCTACCACAAACATTTTTACACATATGGGTCCCTTTCCCTCCTTTAAGATCTCTTTGGGATATATTCCCAGTAGAAACACTGTTGGATCAAAGGGTATGCACAGTTTGATCACTTTTTCAGCATAGTTCCAAATTGCTCTCCAGAATGGCTGGATCCATTCACAAATCCACCAACAATGCATCAGTGTCTCAGTTTTCCCACATTCCACATCCCCTCCAACATTGGTCATTATCTTATCCTGTCATCTTAGTCAATCTGACAGGTGTGTAATGGTATCTCAGAGTTGTCTTAATTTGCATTTCTCTGATCTATAGTGATTTGGAGCACCTTTTCATGTGACTACAAATAGTTCTAATTTCTTCATCTGAAAATTGTCTGTTCTTATCCTTTGACCATTTATCAATTGGAAAGTGGCTTGAATTCTTATAAATTTAAGTCAATTCTCTATATATTTTAGAAATGAAGCCTTTATCAGATCCTTTGGATGTAAAAATATTTTTCCCAGTTTATTTATTGCTTCCTTTCTAATCGTGTCTGCATTAGTTTTGTTTGTACAAAAACTCTTTAACTTAATATAATCAAAATTATCTATTTTGTGATCAATAATGATCTCTAGTTCTTCTTTAGTCACAAATTCCTTCCTCTTCCACAAATCTGAGAGATAAACTGTCCTATGTTCTTCTAATTTGTTTATGATATTATTCTATAAAGAATAAGCCTAGATCATGAACCATTTTGACCTTATCTTGGTAGATGATGTAAGGTGTGAGTCAATGACTAGTTTCTGCCATATTAGTTTCTATTTTCCCAGTAGTTTTTGTCAAATAGTGAATTCTTATCCCCCAAAGCTGGCATCTTTGGGTTTGTCAAACACTAGTTATTAACTATTTTGTTCTGTGAACCTAACCTATTCCACTGATCAACTAGTCTATTTCTTAGCCAATACCAAATGTTTTTGATGGCTGCTGTTTTTTAATATAGTTTTAGATCTGGTACAGTTAGGCCACCTTCATTTAGGATTTTTTTTTCATTAGTTCCCTTGAAATGCTTGACCTTTTGTCCTTCCATATGAATTTTGTTGTTATTTTTCCTAGGTCAGTAAAATAGTTTCTTGGGAGTTTGATTGGTATAGCATTAAATAAATAGATTAGTTTAGGTAGTATTGTCATCTTTATTATATTTATATTTGCTTGACCTATACAAGAGCACTTAATATTTTTCCAGTCGTTTAGATTTGATTTTATTTGTGTGGAAAGTGTTTTGTAGTTTTGCTTGTATAGTTCCTGATTTTCCCTTGGCAGATAGATTCCCAAATATTTTATACTTTTGATGGTTATTTTAAATGGAATTTCTCTTTGTATCTCTCACTGTTGGATTTTGTTACTGATGTATAGAAATGCTAGTGATTTATGTGGATTTATTTTGTATCCTGAAACTTTGGTAAAGTTGTGAATTACTTCTAATAGTTTTTTCGTTGATTCTGTAGGGTTCTCGAAGTATACTATCATATCATCTTCAAAGAGGAATAATTTGGTTTTGTCATTACTTACTCTAATTCTTTTAATCTCTTTTTCTTCTCTTATTGCCAAAGCTAGCATTTCTAATACAATATTGAATAGTAATGGTGATAGTGAGCAACCTTGTTTCATCCCTAAACTTAGTGGGAATGGTTCCAGTTTATTCCCATTACATATGAGGCTTATTGATGGTTTTAAATAGATGCTACTGATTGTTTTAAAGAAAAGTCCATTTATTCCTATAATCTCTAGTGTTTTTTAATAGGAATGGGTGTTGGATTTTATCAAATGCTTTTTCTGCATCAATTGGTTTTTGAAAAATCATATGGTTTTTGTTAATTTAGTTATTGATATAGTCAATTATACTAATAGTTTTCCTAATATTGAACCAGCTCTGTATTCCTGATATAAATCCTATTTGGGGTGGTGGTGTATTATCTTGGGGATGATTTTTTGTGATCTCTTTACTAATGTTTTATTTTATATATTTGCATCCATATTTATTAAGGAGATTGGTCTATAATTTCCTTTCTCTGTTTTTGTCCTACCTGGTTTAGGAATCAGTATCACATCTGTGTCATAAAAGGAATTTGGTAGGAGTCCTTCATTCCCTATTTTTTCAAATAGTTTATATAATATTGGAGTTAATTGTTCTTTAAATGTTTGGTAGAATTCACATGTACATCCATTTGGTCCTAAGGATTTTTTCTTAGGAAGTTGATTAAAAGCTTGTTCTATTTCTTTTTCTGAAATAGGACTATTTAACCAATTTACTTCCTCCTCTGTTAATCTGGGCAATCTATGTTTTTGTAGGTATTCCTTCATTTTACTTATGTTATCAAATTACTTGGCATAAAGTGGGGCACTCATAATTATTACTCTAATTTCCTCTTCATTGGTGAAAAGTTCTCCCTTTTCATTTTTGGGACTAACCACTTGGTTTTCCTCTTTCCTTTTTCTAATCAAATTAATATACCTATTTTGTTGTTGTTGTTGTTGTTGTTGTTTTCATAAAAACCAACTCTTAGTTTTATTTATTAATTCAATAGTTTTTTTTAGTTTCAATTTTATTGATTTCTCCTTTTATTTTCAGAATTTCCAGTTTGTTATTTGATTGGGGTTTTTTTAAATTTGTTCTTTTTCTAGTTTTTTTACTTGTAAGCTCAATTCATTGATCTTTTATTTTTCTATTTTATGCAAGTACCTAGAGATATAAAATTTCCCCTTATTACTACTTTGGCTGAATCCCACTATTTTAATGTTTTCCCATCATTGACATTCTCGTGGATGAAATTATTAATTGCATCTATGATTTGCTTGTTTCACCCATTCATTCTTTAGAATGAGATTATTTAAAATTAGAGGAACATAGGATAATTTACTTCTCAGACTTGTGGAGAAGGAAGGAATTTGTGTCCAAAGGAGAACTAGAGATCATTATTGATCACAAAATAGAAAATTTTGATTACATCAAATTAAAAAGCTTTTGTACAAACAAAACTAATGCAAACAAAATTAGAAGGGAAGTAAATTGAGAAAACAGTTATAAAACTTAAAGATTCTGATAAAGGACTCATCTCAAAATATATAGAGAATTGACTTTAATTTATAAGAAATCAAGCCATTCTCCAATGGATAAATGGTCAAAGGATATGAACAGGCAATTTTCAGATGATGAAATTGAAACTATTTCCACTCACATGAAAGAGTGTTCCAAATTACTATTGATCAGAGAAATGCAAATTAAGACAACTCTGAGATACCACTACACACCTGTCAGATTGGCTAAGATGACAGGAACAAATAATGATGAATGTTGGAGGGGCTGTGGGAAAACTGGGACACTGATTCATTGTTGGTGGAGTTGTGAAAGAATCCAACCATTCTGAAGAGCAATCTGGAATTATGTCCAAAAAGTTATCAAACTGTGCATACCCTTTGACCCAGCAGTGCTACTACTGGGCTTATATCCCAAGGAAATACTAAAGAAGGGAAAGGGACCTGTATGTGCCAAAATGTTTGTGGCAGCCCTTTTTGTAGTGGCTAGAAACTGGAAAATGAACGGATGCCCATCAATTGGAGAATGGTTGGGTAAATTATGGTATATGAATGTTATGGAATATTATTGTTCTGTAAGAAATGACCGACAGGATGAATACAGAGAGGCTTGGAGAGACTTACATCAACTGATGCTGAATGAAACGAGCAGAACTAGGAGATCATTATACACTTCAACAATGATACTGTATGAGGATGTATTCTGATGGAAGTGGATATCTCCAACATAGAGAAGAACTAATCCAATTCCAATTGATCAATGATGGACAGAATCACCTACCTATACCCAGAAATGGAACACTGGGAAATGAGTGTAAACGTTAGCATTTTTTTTCTTTTTCTCCCCAGGTTATTTTTACCTTCCGAATCCAATTCTTCCTTTGCAACAACAACAACAACAAAATTCGGTTCTGCACGTATATATTGTACCTAGGATATACTATAACATATTTAATATGTATGGGAATGCCTGCCATCTAGCGGAGGGGGTGGAGGGAAGTAGGGGAAAATTCAGAACAGAAGGGAGTACAAGGGATAATGTTGTAAAAAATATTATAATTATAAAATTAATAAAAAAAAAAAAAAAAGGAAAAAGAAAAAAAAAAGAATGAGATTATTTAGTTTCCAAGTACTTTTTGGTCTATTTTCCCCTGGCCTTTTATTGAATGTAATTTTATTGCATTGAGATCTGAAAAAAAATGCATTTACTGTTTCTGCCTTTCTGCATTTGATTTTGAGGTCTTTATATCCTCATATATGGTCAATTTTTGTATAGGTTCCATGAACTGTTGAGAAGAAAGTGTACTCCTTTCTATCTCCATTCATTTTTTCTCCAAAGATCTATCATATCTAACTTTTCTAGTATTCTATTTACCTCTTCAAAATATCAAATTTCAGGCCCTTCAATCCTTTAAAGTAGAAGCTGCTATATCCTGGGTAGTCCTTATTTTGGCTCCTCAGTATTTGAATTGTTTCTTTCTTTCTGCTTGTAATATTTTTTCCTTCATCTGATAGTTCTGAAATTTAGCGACGATATTACTTGAGGTTTTAAATTTAGGGATTCTTTTCAGGTGGTGGTTGGTGAATTCTTTCAATGGTCATTTTACCTTCTGATTCTATGGCAGATTTCTTTGATGATTTTCTGAAAAATAATGTCTAGATTGTTTTTTTCATCATGTATTTCAGGGAACCCAATAATCCTTAAAGTGTCTCTCCTAGATCTACTAGGATCTAGTCAGTTCCTGGTCAGTTGTTTTCCTACTTAGTATTTTACATTTTTTCCCCCTATTTTTTCATTTTTTTGGTTTTGCTTGATTGATTCTTGTTGTCTCATTGAGTCATTTATTTCCATTTGCTCTATTCTGATTTTTAGTGAATTGTTTTCTTCATTTGCTTTTTTTTTTTTTTTTTTTTTTTTTTTTTTGTATTGGTCTAATTAAATTTTTAAATGAGAGTTTTGTTCTGTGGAATTTTTTCCATTTCACAAATTCTGGTTTTTAAGGAGTTATTTTCTTTTTCTGTTTTACAAATTCTGTTTTTCTGGGAGTTGTTTTTCTTTTTCCATTTTATCAAATCTATCTTTTAATGAGCAATATGCCTTTTCCAAATCCTCTTGCAGAGTTTTTATTTCCTTTCCCCATTTTTCTCCTTGCTCTCTTTTAAGATCCTTTTAATTTCTTCCAGGAGAGGGGATCAGTTATATAATCTTTTGGGATTTCATGTGGAGTCAATCTGTCTTTAGCCTCCTCAGGGTTTAAAATCTATTCTTCTCTTTTACCATAAAAGCTGTCTATTGTCAGAGTACTCTTTATTACTCATAAATTTTTTTTTAAAGTTAAGGTCTACTTTTAGAGCAGGGGAAGTTTTCTAAGCTTCCTTTATAAGCAGTGATTTCCTCTCTAAACAGCTGCAGTTGAGCTGGTTCAATGCTGACTTACTCCTGGTGCTGAATGTGCAAAGCCAGGTCCCATGAGATGCTAGCATTTCTGGGTTTACTATTTACCTTTTGTGTGTGTGTTGGCTGTTTTTTTTTTGTCTGCCTGCATTTTTTATTTCCTTCACAGGTTAAGTATACATTATTTCAAAGTCTGATTCTTCTTATGCAGCAAAATAACTGTATGGATATGTATACATATATTGTATTTAACATGTACTTTAACATATTTAACATGTATTGGTCTACCTGCCATCTAGGGGAGGGGGTGGAGGGAAGGAGGGGAAAAATTGTAACAGAAGGTTTTGCAATTGTCAATGCTGAAAAATTACCCATATATGTATCTTGTAAATAAAAAGCTATAATAAAAAAATTCACAGTCTTTTATTCTCTCTCTTAATTTGAAGTTTTTAGGTATATAAAAAGATTTGCCAAAAATATTTTTACAAATATGGGTCCTTTTCATTTTTCTTTGATCTCTACTAGATATACACCTAGTAGTAATAGTAGAGTTTGGGGGCATAGTTTCAAGGTGCTTTCTATAATGATTGGATCAATTTTGCTATTTCAATACTGAACAAATGAGGCTGTTTTCTCATAGCCTTTACAACATTTTCATTTTCCTCTTTTATCATCTTTACCAGTTTAATGAATGTGAGGTAAAAACTCAAAGTTACTTACATTTGAATTTCTTTAATTATTAGTAATTTAAAGCATTTTACATGATTATGGATACCTTGAATTTCTTCTTGTGAAAACTGCCTGTCATTTTCAATTGTAGAATCACTTAGTCTTTATGAAATTGAATCAATTTCTTATGTATGTGTCTTCAACATCAAATCTTTATCAGAAAATCTTCCTACAAAGATTTTTCCTAATTGTCTTTCCTTTCCAATTTTAACTACATTTAATTTGTTTGTGCAAAAAACTTCATGATTTACATTTTAATAAATTGTCCATTTTATCTTTTGTGATGCTATCAGTTGTTTAATCATGAATTTCTTCTATATCTTGGTTTATATTGTAAGATGTTAATCTATACCTAATCTCTAAAAAATTGATTTCCTAACAGTTTTTGTCAAATATCCTAACAATGGACTTCTTAGTGGGCATGTATATATACATATACCTTATTAAAACATGGTAAGTAACTGCAAAGGAACTATAGCATAGAAAAATAAAATGTAAAGAAGCTTTTAAATATAAAAAGCTGGAAAGCAGCAGATTTCATCATTTAGGTCTTCACCTCTCAAGCTTCTTCCTAGGGAAAGATAGAGGAAAGAGTAAGAGAAAGGATTTCAAGCTTTTGGGAATCCACCAATATGAGCTTGACAAACATTAGGAAAAAACAAGTTGAATAAGGACCTACTGGAAGTTGAAACTATCTGTCTTTTCGTCTCATAATAATTAAGGTTTCAGGGCAGTTGCTAGTCTTACTTTGCCTTTGTATCAAATTGCCAGTCTATTTCATATCCCAACATTTTGCTCAGTGTAGACTCTGAATCTCTGTTATGATCACAGAACCTAAGAATTTATGAGTCAGAAGTGATCTCAGTAGCCAAATAACCCAACCCTTACATAAACTAATTGAGTCAGAAATCATTTAACTAAACATATTATATATGTCAGCCACTGTGCTAAGGGCTGGAGATAGAAAAACATAAGACAGTCTTCTCAAGGAGCTTACTGTCTATTGGGGAGCAACAACATGCAAACAACTATGTACATACAAGATATAGAAATGATATTTTGGAGAAGATCAACGGGGGGAGTTGCAACCATGAAAGAAAAGTTTCTTGGTGAAATTTTAGTTAGAATTTGAAGGAAGCTAAGAAGTAGAGATGAAGAGAGTGAAAAGTCAGAAGCTAAGGTGTGATGAATGAGGAAGAGCCAAGAGGCCAGAGTCAACAATTTAGAAAATATGAGGGCAGTAAGATGCAAAATGACTGTAAATATTAGAAGAGACCATATTTGAATACCAAAAAAGATCTTGTAGATTTTATATTGAATCCTTGAGGTCATGGGGAATTACTGGAGTTGATTGAACAGAAGAGTAACATGGTCAGTCATGCACTTTAGGAAAATCAATTTGCCATCTGAGTAGAGGATAGGATAGGGTTGAATAGGATAGGGGAGAGGGTTGAAGAAGAGGAACTAGCCAGCAGGCTATTGCAATAACCCAGACATGAAACCAATAACAGGATGGTGGCAGTGGCAGAGAAAAGAAAGGGGTACATGAGAGATGTTATAAAGATACTATCATCTTTTGTGGATTTAGCAATTGATTGGCTATGAAATGAATCCCTACTTTACCCATCACATAGTCCAACATTTGCACCATCAAGGAAAAAAAGCTATTCTCTCTCTGTGCTCCCTATTCCATTCAGCTCCAATTATAGAAAGTTTTCCAGATCTCAAACTTCAAATGGCTTCTTTGAAACTTCCATCCATTGCTCTTAGAACTGACCTCTAGGGCCAAACAAAAGAAACTAAGTGAAATCAACAGATGTTTATTAAGTATCAGGTATCAGGCACTGTACTAAGGGATGGAGGGGAAGAGAGAAATTAAAAAAAAACTGTCCCTGCTCTCAAGAAAATCACAGTCTAATGGGGAAGACTACATACTATGTGCAATTAACATATATGCAAGAAAAAATTAAATACCTTCTCCACATAACCTTAGATTCTTTAAGCCAACTATGATGTCCCCCAAATCTTCCCTTTTCCTAGATTAAACTTTCACTGTTGCTTCAGATGATTCTATATGACATGACCTCGACACTTTTTTCATCCTGGTTGCCCTCCTCTGGACATTCTTCAGCTTATCAATGTCCTACTTAAACTGTGGTTCTCCTCAGTCTTCTTTGCTGGATCTTATCTTAGTGCTATCTCCTGGAGGAAGCTAATTTCTGGCCTGAGGTGCAGAGGTTAGGCAGACTTTCTTCACCAATGAGCTGAAGCAATTATAAGAGAAATTCAAGAAAAAACCTGGAGCAATGACTTGCAAGGTTATAGTTTAATAAAAGGAAAGCTGAGATTCACTCTGTATTTCCGTTTGGAGAATCTTTGACTTGGGGAACTCTGTAAATTTATTGTTATAGAGTCAGCTAAATTTATCAGATCTTCCATACAGGAACATCCTTTATTCCCTTTTATATGACTGACATGGAGTAAGAAAGTAATTAAGGGCCAGTAATTAATTGATATGACTTACTCTCTTTCCCTGTCAGGAAGAAGGCCAAATCCTGTTCGTACATGGAGTCAGAATCTATTGTTAATTCATCCAATTTATCTCCAGCCTTTTTAAAGACATTCACAACAACCTTTGAGACAACCTTGAAGGGAACTTAGCTTTCTCAGGACTGTCTTATTACCATAAGACAGTCCTAATGTAAACTCAAAAAACCATACAAAAAGGAAGTTAGCCTTCCCAAACTATATTGATTGATATATATATATATATATATATATATATATATATATATATATATATATATATATATATATATTTTTTTTTTTTTTTTTTTTTCCTGAGGCTGGGGTTAAGAGACTTGCCCACAGCTAGGAAGTGTTAAGTGTCTGAGATCGGATTTGAACTCAGGTCGTCCTGAATTCAGGGCTGGTGCTCTATCCTGCGCCACCTAGCTGCCCCCGATTGATAAATCTTTAGACAGGTCTTGGACATGATCTTCTGGTTAGTGCTTTTGCAGCTGAGAAACCTCAAGGCTATATTTCTCCTGTAAAAGATCTGTTTTTGATGAAGAACTTTGCTAAGTACTTTCCAGGACTAAGCCCACTATGAGTTTACTCTCTCCCCTCATAATGGTTTCCTTCTAATGATGCTTTTCTCTTTACTGTAGCTTAACTTTGGTCAGTCTAACCTGTCAATCAATGGTGTACTCCCACCTCACAGAATATTTACTTTCTCCTGGTTAATTGTGAGTTCCCTTGGGGAACTTGTCTTTTTCCTTGCTAACTATTTGCCCTCTCAACTGTATTTCATATTTGCCACTTCTGGTGCCTATTTTACCTCCTAATTTTGTCTGTAACCAATTTCCTTAAATAAATCTGTCTTTTACCAAAGAGAATGGCCATTGTGAATTTGTCACATGTTTATTTCAAACTAGGTAGTAGCTACTTGGACCTCATCATTAATTGGGGTAAAATTATAAAATCATAGCATGCTAGTTTTATTATTGATGAGGGGAGCCTGAAAATGATGAGGGGACCCTGAAACTCTCTGAAAATTCCTTCAAGGAAGAATTCTCCTTGAAAATTCTTCTCTGTGAGACCCACCCCAAGGAACCAAGATAAAATGGTTTATCTTGGTGGGACTAGTTGAAGTAATCTCATTTAGCTGGACATCTAGATTTCTATTAACCCCTATTGAGCTGAAAATTGGCTCAGGACCATTCCCAGCAAGTAGTCTCATCTAGACCTAGGGGCAATGACAGCATTGAAGGAATCTCATTTGATTGAAACTTCTGTCTCAGATTTCCTTATAAAAACGGCAACTTGGGACTTAGTCCTTTCAGAGGACCTAACATGCCATGCCATGCCATGCCATACTATGCTATGCCAAGGAACCCTCTGCTCTCTGAAATGCTATTCCCTTTCAGTGTTACCCTTTCTTTCTTTTTTTTTTTTTCCCCTTATTTTGAGGCTGGAGTTAAGTGACTTACCCAGGGTCACACAGCTAGGAAGAATTAAGTGTCTGAGACCAGATTTGAACTCGGGCCTTCCTGAATTCAAGGCTGGTGTTCTATCCACTGCACCACCTAGCTGCCCCAGTGTTACCCTTTCTTAACACTCTCACTTAAGACTTTATACCTCTCTGTTGGCATTTCTCTACTAGAAATTTTACTTCTCTGTCAGACCTTGCCACTAAGGAAGTCAGTCTTTCTATTTATGCATAGCAAAGACTGACTTCCCAATGCCAATAATAAACTTCTTTTTTTCAGTCTAGCTTTATGGGTTCATAAATTCCTTTATGAAGAACCTCTGTGCCACCAAAAGGAGGTTCCCACAACTCCCTACCTTGCATCAAATCCTAAAGGGGATTTAGGGGAGTCAAACCACTTCATTTGGTTCCCTGAACCCCGAACCTGCCATTAACCTCATCATTTAACTCCCTGACTACCAGGAACCGTAATGTTATCATTTTGGTTCCTTGACTTCAACCTCATCATTATGGCAAACTGTTTTTCAAATCATGGACAGATCCAATTTGACTATGTTCTCTCTGTTTTCTGTATGTCCTCCCACTATCAATCCAGATAGGGTTTACCCTTAGTACTAGGTTTCATTCCCAAGGGACTAGCAGTACACTGTGGTTCCCTTCTTCTTCTCTTTGCAAAATCCTGGTGTGTTCATAGACTCCCAATGGAACATTGGATATCACATTGGTTTCATAATATCTTCAGTAACAATCTGAACTTAGTGAATTGGTCATATTTCCTACCAAAGTTTTCAAAAGTCTAAGAAAAGCATAGCCTCTCCCTGTTTGCCTGCACAATGGTCTATGAGAATCAATTCTGTCTCAACTTGAATTGTGAGAGGCCAGGCTCAGCATCTAGTTTCTGAGGCATTGGTTACTAAATCTAATAATCATTGTTGAAATCACTATGTAGGATAGGGTATTAAATCCCCCCCACCCCCTTATACAAATTGACTACTTGGAGGCATCTCCAGATACAAAAAGAAAAGTTTTTATTCAGTTCTTGCAAGAATTAGGCTAGCACATTCACTAGGCAGTTTAGTGTTGCCCAGCACAGAAGCTAGATTATATAGCCAAAAACCTCAAGTCCTCCCTTATGCTGTTGGCTTTTAAATTGAATGATTGAACTGAATTCTTCAGGAACATGGAAGGGGCTGTTGGCCAGTGTACAATGTCTCCTTTTTTGGCATGAGCAAACTGAAATTTAGACTTAAAGTCTGACCTACTTTACCCTAAAGTCTCTGAGAAATCTTTATCTGGTCCCATTCACTCCCTCCTCTTTATTTCATACTTTTGAAGATTTCTCACACCAATCCAATACAATTTTTTCCACTAGGACTTCCTCATTATCTAGGTCTTCAGGCTTGTCCCATTCTTCAGTATCAACTGTAACCCACTCTCTACCATTCAGAACCAATATTTGCAAATCAGTGGAAGCTTTTACTGAGACCATTTTACCTAAGGAATCTTGAACTATTCTAGTGAGCAAGTAGGTAATAGGATAATGCTGCTCAAAGTAATGAGTAGAAACCAGAGCCCTTGCTTCCACCAACACCCACTGCTTGTCTTGGAAACCTTGTTATCACAGATCAATAGATTGATATATGGAAGCCAGGGTTATCTGTGGAATAGCTTCAGGACTATTGCCACATTTCCCCTTGTAGCTGTATCCCATCATTCCCAGGTCAAGCAGTCCAGACCCAAATTCATTTGGAACAAAGGGACAAAGGTCTCATCTTCTGGAATTGTTTCAGGCTGAGAAGGAACATAGAGCTGGTTCCGCCTAATGGAGTCCAAACTGAGGAAGGGAGACATGTGACTTGTAGATGGAGTCAGCAGCATCCAGGGAGTACTAATTGTCAGAATCAAGTATCCAGGTGATTTCAGGTTGACTACATTAGTTGGAATTTCGTGGCTTAGAGTCTGAAAGAAACAACTCTTACAAGTAGATTAATAATGCAGGGACAAAATATGAGGGGAAAAAAAGAATAAACAAAAGTGGAGTTAGTATGGGGGTCACTGGGGATAGTAACCAGGAACTCCACCCAGAGGAAGAAAGAAGAGGAGTGGAGGGGGAAATGAAGCTATAATGAATATCTCACATCCAGACAGCTTTTCTTAGGATAGATACCAAAAAACATTTCCCCAAATCCTTGCTTTTGTTCAAAGGAATAGGAGCAATGGGAACACTAGCATTATACATAGTGAAAGGAGTGCCCAAGTGGCCTAGAGTGCAAACACCATAATGTTTAAAAGTCATTAAACATTGGGTAGACAGGATGACATGCAGAGTGAAGATAATAATTAACCTTAAGTGGGTATGATCTCCTTTAGAGTCTTTTCAGTCTTACAAGGGAAGGCTTTTACCCAATTAGTACAGGTGTCAATAAAACCAAAAGCAGTTTGAACCTCTGCCAAGGGGCATATGCGTAAAATTCTTCTGCCAATCCTCCCCTGGGTATGTACTCCTTCTCTGGATGGGCTTCAAGATGGAGGATTTAACAGTCTTTTCAAGAGTCACTTGGGCACACACTGGGCAAGACTGACAAACCTGTTTAACTGTTTCTCCTAGCTTGTAATCAATGAAAATAGGTTTCACAAGGTATTGGAAAGCATTTTTAAAAGTGAGTAGCTTGGTATAGGCCAAAGAGAAGTTTTCAGTGACTGGCCTCTAGGATTAGAAATTGGCCTGAAGCTGTTTAAAACCACCCAGAAGGAGAAAGGGTATATCTCCTTTCTTTAGCAAGGACTTGGTCCTGGAAGCTCTATGACAGTGTAGGAGTTAGGGATTTGGAGAATAAAGCTGCCATGGTCATGAGCAAACAGACAGTAGCATGGGCAGCTGAATCTGTTTCCCTTGACTTGAAGTGAATCACCCTTCTGTTGTCCTTTACAAAACATAACAGAAACCTCTTTAGGTCCAGGTACAATTGCTGATATTTCTCCCCTGCATACTAAATGGGGGAATGTTTGGTTGTCGAAAAAAAAATCCCCTTTCTTTCCATATAGCTCCATGAGCATGCAAAATGAAAGACATATTTGGATTCAGTATAGATGTTCATTTCTCATTCCTTTCCCCAATTCTAAAGCTCTAGTGAGAGCAAAAATGCTCTGAATCTGATAAGGAGTTAGAACCTGCAATGGTTGGCTTCCTTAGTAAGAAGGGCTGTGGCAGCCACTGCTCTAAGGCAGGAGAGTTATCCCAAAGATACCAGTTTATTGAGAAGTAGTAAAGGGCTAAGGCTGGGGGAGAGGTCAGTGTAGCTTTCAGGGACTTAAAAAGCCTTGGCCTGCTCAGGGCCCCATTCGAGGGAAATTGTGTCAGGGCCTTGAATAGAATCATAGAAGGCTTAGCAATAACCAAAGCTAGGTTTCCAGATTCTACCAAATCTAGCCATATCAAGGGATAATATTTCTTGGCCCAAATACTTAATAAACTTCAGATGAAGAAACTATTGCCCCAAGAAGACAGAAAGTTGAGGGGTTTTATGGCAGCAGTCAGAGAAGCCTCCAGCTGCAGATCAAGATATCATCTAAATATTTGGTTGTGCTCATGGCTTCTTCTGACCACTTGCTCTGATTATAGAAATTTGCTATAAGAGGAAAAAGCAGAGACATGATTCTAATAGTGTCAAAACAGGTCCCTCAGGCTTCAGTCTGAAAGCACATACGTTGCAGAATAAAGCATCCTTAGCTGTTTGACAACCAATCATGCAGTAACAATTCTATCTCCTAGTCAGTCTCAGGAATAATTATTGGGAAACAAACAGAACTGGGAAACTGAGTCAAAAGGATCCGCTATTGAGCAGAGGCTAAGGTTGTCCTCCCAGCTCTTGCTCAGATAATATATCCACCTGTGACAGTTCAGGAAGGGCATTTCTTTCAAATGGTGGGTTACTGACTTAATGATCCATTAGGCAATCACACCAAAATTCTTAGTTACACAATGAGAGGATCCAAATCATTCCAATTGATCAGTGATGAACAGAACCAGCTACACCCAGCCAAAGAACACTGGGAAATGAGCGTGGACCATAACATAGCATTTACACTCTTTCTGTTATTGTTTGCTTGCATTTTTGTTTTACTTCCTAGGTTATTTTTACCTTCTTTCTAAATGCGATTTTTCTTGTGTAGCAAGACAACTGTAAAAATATGTATACATATATTGTATTTAACATATACTTTACTTAACATGTATGGGACTACCTGCCATCTAGGGGAGGAGAGGAGGGAAGGAGGAGAAAAGTTGGAACAGAAGTTTTTGCAAGGGTCAATGTCGAAAAGTTATCCATGAATAAGTTTTGTCAATAAAAAGCTTTAATAAAAAAAGAATATTAGTTACAGTCCTAAAAGATTTTATCTCTAATAGCAAATTCTACTAATCATAGCTTATGTCTAGATACATAATTTTTAAAAGGTTACCAGAACTTAGACACATTTTATTTAACATCTTTTTCTTTTCTTTTTCTTGTGTTTAAACTCATCCTGGTGCAAAGGATCAGTCATTAAACAAACTTATAGATTCTGAGTAAACACATTCCTTGTCTATGAACTATACATCCTAAACAGGCTTATTTCTCAGGGCTGATGACCTTTCTTACGGTGATGGTTTCAAGAAAACTGGTAAACTTACAAATCAAGGGGAATTGACAGAAACCTCAAAGAACGGGTTGAACTTGCTGATGCCCAATCCAACTATTCTTGATGTTTTCATAGGGTGTGCTGTTTGATACCTCCCCCTGCAACTCTGTGAAGGGGGGAAAAAGGTGCTGCCATCCTCGGACTTGAAGGTGAACTGATAAGGCTTTTACCTCATCCCTTTTATCCATACATAGTTGATTGCCAATTTTAGGTTTAACATGATGACAATAATTCCAAATAACTTAGTTAATAATTTTAGAATTTTTTAAAATAATAGCCAAGAAGTCTTAGCTGTGATTTCCTCTTAATTTTCTAGCAAAGGTGAAAATAACTAATTCCCTAGATCATATTTACAAAGCATTATAGAATAGTATTAGCAAGGCTAAATAAACTTTCTACCTTCTTTTAGTTCATTCTGTTCCCAAGCTATTGCAGCTTTGGAAGTTTTTAGAGAGGATTTCTATTTTCTTAATTAAGTTTCCCTTTTATTTTAGGGAGAAAATAAGATAATTCTTAAAACTGAGATAGAACAGATTTTAAAATAGACAACTTTAGTTCATGAGATTCCCTAAATTCTAATTAAATGTTCCAGACAAGCTGAATTGTTACTTGGTTGTTTTCCAATTCACACAAACTATTTCTCTTTTGTGAGCCAGGAAAAAATTAAGATATCAGTTTTTACTGACAGGGCCCTCAGAAGTCTGACTTTAGATAAGTCAAAAGCAGGCTGTTGCCAGTGTATATAAGGTAGCAATGAACTATTTTCCTGTTTCCCTAAATTAGTTCCCAAACTCTTAAATTTTTTGTTAACACAGTTAATGCAAAGAGACAACATATCTCTTTAGTGGACTTTGATTAGAGCTCCTTTAAAACTGCTTTGCCTATGATCTCAAATAACAAATTTCACTGAACTGAGTGAGTATAGTTTCTTTCTCTCCCTCTCACCTCTTCATCCGTGTATCCCTGCTTCAATCAGGGAAGGAAGGAAGGGGAAGAGATTCTCTTTCTTCTATGTACCATCCTCCTGGGGTCCTGGGGAGACCTTTATTTAGTTGAATTTGCTTCCAAATTACTTTACACTAACACACAAATTATTTATCTCAACATTGACATTGTATGTTGGTCACATCTAAAAATCCTTATAGTCATAAATATGAAACAATCACATTCAAAAAAGCAGTTAACATTGCTCTAATCAAAATAAATAATTTGTCATCATAAATTACACAGCTAATACATACCTACAACTGAAACAGAATGATGGGCTTACTAAATGCAGAGGCTAACTGTCTTACCTCACACTGCCATGCTGGGTGCTGCCAAGGGAACCCAGATTCTTCCTAGGCAGTTGCTGGACAGAACCTGCTCAAGTTGAGTGATTGGTGCCAGGATCTCCCTTTGATGGTAGTTTCAGGTGCCAAGCTCAGGGAATGCTGACCATGGGACCTGACCCCCCACTCCAACCCCATTCCCCTAAGGTTTGAGGAGGTGTTTGGGCAAGATTGTTTGGGATGCCCATGGCTATTGCTGCTTCCCCCATATCTACAGGTGAGACAGAATTGAGTTTCCCTATAGTTGTTTAGCATTCTCTTTCCTTTTTTTTTTCTTATTAATGATTATACATCTCTTTAATACAGATTTTTTTATTATAGCTTTTTATTTACAAGACATATGCATGAGTAATTTTTTAGCATTGACAACTGCAAAACCTTTTGTTCCAACTTTTCCCCTCTTCCCCCCACCCCCTCCCTCAGATGGCAGGTTGACCAATATATGTTAAATATGTTAAAGTATAAGTTAAATACAATATAGGTGTACATATCCAAACAGTTATTTTGCTGTATATAAAAAGAATCGGATTTTGAAATAGTATACAATTAGCCTATGAAGGAAATAAAAAATGCAGGTGGATAAAAATAGAGGGATTGGGAATTCTATACAGTGGTTCATAGTCATCTCCTAGAGTTCTTTCACTGGGTGTAGCTGGTTCAATTCATTACTGCTCTATTGGAATTGATTTGGTTCATCTCATTGTTGAAGAGGGCCTCGTCCATCAGAATTGATCATCATATAGTATTGTTGTTGAAGTATACAACGATCTCTTGGTTCTGCTCATTTCACTCAGCATCAGTTCATATAAGTCTCTCCAGGCCTTTTTGAAATCATCTTGCTGATCATTTCTTACAGAACAATAATATTCCATAACATTCATATACCACAATTTATTCAGCCATTCTCCAATTGTTAGGCATCCATCCACTCAGTTTCCAGTTTCTGGCCACCACAAAGAGGGCTACCACTAACATTCTTTTATGTACAGGTCTCTTTCCCTTTAAAATTTCTTTGGGATATAAGCACATCTGGATCAAAGAATAGTATTCTCTTTTCTTAATCTCATCTAAGATGAAAGGGTAATTAATATTTTAGATTTTGTCTCCAAAGGGGTTAGCAAACAGGGAGTTGGACTATGTGGATCTTGTTAGCAATCCCCACAACTGAGATGTACTCTGGACTCTGGAGAATGGAGCCTACTGAGTGATCAGGGTTGTGGAGGGGTTCCTTTAGTACTTTCTGAAAGGGTGCTTTCCCAGTGGAGCAGAAAGGGACTCCAAACAAGATAGGACTCAAGGAAGGGTGAGCAAAAAATTGTTCTTCACCTAGTTGTTGGTTTGGTTTTTTTTTTAACTCCCTTTTTTTTCAGAATGGGGTAAATTCCCATTGGGAATCTTGCAATTTTAAAATAACTAATTGCCAAACTCCTTAATCGTTGTTCTCAAAACTTTGAGAATCTGCAGTTCTATAAGTTTAGTTAGCTAACTTTATTTCTGTAGCCACCAGTTTGGCCAGAGCTGGGGGTCCACAGGAAAAAATCAGACTTTTTTCCCTTTTAAAGTGGGAGTCAAGTGTATTAAGAAATCTTTCCCAGTGTTCTAACTATAGCATAGAAGTTTTTGTGTGTTTGTTTTTTGCTGGCTGCATTTTAAATATTTCCAGGTACAAAATCTAGCTCCCAGAACAGACATGACATAGATTCTACATAAAAACACAGATATAGACAAAAATTTCATGGAAGAGAACTGTCCCATCTCCACACAAAACATCAACATCTCATATTTTTCTTTTTATCTTTCTCTTTATACTCTGGTAATTCATATTTTAGAGTTTATCTCTAAAGATTTGGTTTTGGACTGCTCCTTTTGCTGAAGGCTTCCCTTCTGGGGAGGGCAGCTCTAATCTAATGACTTGTGATCCTGTAAAACACAGAGTTGACTTCTGGACTCAGATTCCCAAGTTTGCTAGTGTCACACTCATCAAGCAATCATCCAGAGTGCCCCTCCTCTGTGCTGTTTATCAGGACTTCCTTCTAGCTTACTAGGCGCCACCCTTTTCCTTGGATGACTAAGCCTTAATGATCTCAGGGTCCTGGTTCAGCCTAAGCACAGTCCCAGGGTACAGGCTTTACCTCTGGATTATGCACAGTTAAATTCCCTGTCTTCTTTCCATCAGGCTTCTTCAGAGATTTTATTTTTGCTTTCTGTTTTTATCAAGTGTCTTCACCACCTTGGACAGATTCTTCACAGAAAGGGAGGCTGAGAGTCCTAGAGGATGGTTGAAGAAAATCTCTCATCTGATACCTGTACTTGTATTAGAACCCTCAACTATCTTCTCTGAGAAGTCATGTGATCCTGGATGAGCCCCCATAAACTGTGTGGGAAGAGGTGCTAGACCCCCCTTATCCAAAAGGACAAATTAGAGCATCTGGATCCAGAAAGCCTTCATTTGGTTCTTGCAAGAAGAAAACAAGCACACTCACTAGGTGGTCTAGTAGAATGTGGTCCAGTGCAGAAGCAGAAGCTGGATTATATAGCCAAAACCTCAAGTCCTCACTTAGCCTATTGCTTTTAAAATTCATTGGTTGGACTGAATTCTTCAGAAAAATGGAAAGGGGCTGTTGACCAATGTACAATAATGTCTCCTTTTTTGGCAAGAGCAACCTGAAACTTAGGTCTAGGTCTGACCTATTTTACCCTATAGTTCCTGAGAAATCTTCACTTGTCACATTCACTGAGTGACTGGCTTCAGGACTATTTGTGGAAATTTATATTGGCTCCTCTGATGTGGTTTCTCTCTTTAACACTGCTAGTTTCCAGCCCATTTACCTGTATTCTCTTTCATTTTCCTTGGTATGGTTCCTGATGTGACTTACTCTCTTCCCTTGTCAGGAAGATAATTCCCGGACTATGGGGAAGGAACTCTTTACCAACTCCTATTGTCCAAATCTTCAAATAACCTTTTAAGATATTAATTAGCACATCTTTAGATAGGTCTGGGACCTGGTCTGCCAGGTACATTCCATTTGGCTCCTGACCTCTCCTTCTGAATTCCTACTTTCACTTCTATGGTCTCCCTAAGAAAAAAACCCCAAGGCTGAGTATGAATAATAAAATTGTAAGTTTAGTTTCCACAGTTGAAAAGCTTCAGAGTCTCACAGTCTCTCTCTCCATTGCCATGGTAGAAAAAGGTATTCCATATAAGTTTTAGCATCAGTACATTCTGGCTGAAGAGAATTAAAGAATGTCTTAAGTCAACAGAAGTAACCACAAGTTAGTATTTGAGAATGCAAATGGCCTGGGTTTATGCCCTGGGCAAGCTAAATTTTTAATTGAGCATGTGTAATAAGCTTCATGCATATTATCTTCCCCTCCCTTAAGGAGGAGTCACTATTTTTGAATATATGATGATATGGCAAGGGGAAGAGGGAACATAGAAACATATCAAGGAGTTCCTGTAATGGAAGTGTCATGAAATATTAGATTTTGGGAGGGTCTCCTCCAATTGAAATTCTGAGAAGGGAATGAGGAGGCAGGACAAGATCATGGAATATAACTGCTGCTTCTGGCTTCTGTAAATTGAATTTTTGCCCTTTCAAAGGAGTATGGCACCTGCTTCTTTCAAGAAGTACATAAAGTCTTTCTCCACTACAAAAAATTGGGTCTGAGGTTTTCCCTTCTAACATGGATGTATATTTTGTTTAGTGCAGAATAGAAATCATTATTAGCATACTGCCTAGAATTTCCGGACTTTCATCTTGATTTCTATTTTCAGGTTGTCAGGGGTATACTGGCGCTAACAAGAACCAATGTTTAAATTTTATTATTATATTATTATATACCATTATTATGTTGTTATATCACATTATTATATACACTATATTATTATATATCATATGTATTGTATGTTGTTATGTGTTATACGTTATTATAAATTATAAATACACATCAGAAATCACAAATTCTATTTATTTGGGCTTGATTTATGTTTGATTAGTTGTCTAGATTTAATAAAGTGAAGTAGATGGAGAGCAAGGAATATGTTAACTTTCCTACCATGACAAATAGTCAACATATAAATGAAGGTACAATCAGTGCTGGAAAGAATAACCAAGGAAGCTTTTTCAGCAAAAGGTAGCTAAGTCTCATGAGTGCAAGAAGAGGAAAAAGTAAAATGTTTAAGTTGAAAGCTTTTTTTTTTTTTTTTTTTTTTAAACTAGTGGAACAGGTATTCCAGAGAGTGGGACACTGGTGTTATTGGTTTGAGGGGAATGGAATAAGGAAATGGGCAATGAGGGATGGAGATAATTGAGTTTGAGCATCATTGAAAAATTATCTCATTTATGATTTTCATTATTCTTAGAGTTTCAGCTACAAATGGAATGGTCCCTAGGTATCAGGTTGCAGCAGGTAACTGGAAAGCAGTTTAGGATTGAGTTGTGGAGGAAAGAAGACTGGGGCAAGTTAACTGCTGTCTATCACCAGGAAGTTCTCAGTGATCAATAAAATTACTGCCCCTTCTAGTATCCCCTGGTTTTTATGACTTTATCTAAAAAAATATAAGGGAACTGCCAAAGTGGTTTTGTTTTGTATTGTTTTGTTTTTAAGGGAAGTGACAGGATCACATCTACACATTGAAAAGACGTTTCTGGAAATAAGTGAGAGAAGAAAAACTGGAGATTGGAGATAATCTAGGCTAGAGAGGCTGAAGGTATTGAAAACAAAAACACACAGTCAAAGCTCTCTTTGGTTTCTATGACAACTCTTTGGTTACAAACACTTAACTGAGCCCAGTCCTCTTTCTCCTAGCAGGAAATGGAGGAGGATGGAAAGAAAGGAGGGGCAGAATTCTGCTGGTTTTAGGGAGGTGGGGGAAGGGAGAAGTGTACAATCCTAATCCTTCTAAAACTGGAGCCTCCAGGGAGGGAGATTCTCCAAGGAAAATAGCTTCTCTTTGACACTGAAAACATTGAGAAGATATAAATTGAGCCAACAGGCCCTCCTTTTGGGGGGGTCCTAATCCCTGCCCTGTAAGACCCCACATGTATCCTTTTCCCAGGGCTAGTTCCCTCCAAATATCCGCAGGGCCACTCCTAGTCTCTCCTGCAAGGTCTTTCCAGTCAAGTGCCTTTATTCTGGTTATCAACAATTTATCTAGTAAATACCTTTTACATAGTTGTTTGCACACATCTTCTTTCCCATTTAGTAATTAAACTCCTTGACAACAGATCTTACATCTTTCTTTCTATCCCCAGTGTTTAATTTAGTGTCTGGGAACTGAATCAATGTTTGTTTTTGGTTGATGCTTGATCAATGTTTGTTTTTGGCTCCACAGATTCATTCCATATCCACTCCATTGTTCTTCCAAACTCCCCTTTTCCTTCCTTCTTCCTCCTTCCTCACACCTCTCTTATCACAGGGGCCTTCCCTCAGGGCAGCTTTAGCCTTTTCCCTTCACTCAGAAGTAGACTTCTGGTTTCCTGGTAAAATTTTCAGGTTGAGACACACCTATCCCATCCCTCTCCACACGCTATGTATAGTTTTCACTGGTAGGTTCCCAGAGAGGAAGAGGTGGTGATTCCTCCTTAAAAGCAGCAACCCCACCTCTCAATCCCCAACAGACCCCCCAAAAAGGCTTCCTGTAGTTTAGGGAGAGGCCAACTCAGATAGAGGCAGAAAGTAGATGAGGGAGGTTGGAGGGAGGGGAGAAATCTTCAGGAAAGTTTGTATTCTCAATTTGGTGAGGAACTCAGTCTAGACCTTCTCTGGTGGCCCCTTCTAGAAATCTATCAGGGTAGGTTTGGGTGGCAGAGAAGGGGAGGAAACAGATTATATATAAAGATGATCCAATCGTCTTCATTTTACAGAGGCATCTTGGATAGACTGGGAATTCTATTGGTCAGGATGCTCAGTGTAGAAGAGTACCTGCTATTCTAGATGCCTTTCCCAGGAACTGAGGACAAAAGGGTGAACTCTGTGTGACCTGATTGAGCCCTATAAAACTAGGTAAAATCATAAAAGTCCCCTTTGATCTACAAATCTAAATGATCTTGCATCCTCTCAGAGCAAAATAAGCTTTCTTGGGGGAAGTCACAACCCCAGGCAAGATTCCACATTTAGTTGAAACTTCTCTTAGATTCATACATAAAATAGGTCTTCAAAAAATGACTCTTTGCAGATCACTTCTCCCTTGAGAAAGATATGCCTACCAAGAGAATCCCTCTTGGTGTTTATTTAACGATAAGGCCTTTTTTACTATAGCCTCTGGGTTAAGCAAATTCTTTTGCTCAGAACTCAGGTCTCAGAGAAAAGGAACTCCACCCATTCCTGCCTAATCTCTTCATCTTGTACCCTCATCAATGGGAATAGGATTTGGGGCTCTACGATGAGACAAGACTTAGAGATGTGAGGTTTGGAGAGGCAAGATTAAGGTTCATTACTGCCTCCTTCATGAGGCCTTTCCGAATGTTCCCCAAAACATACTGTTTCCCCTGAAAAGTAAGAGGGCACGGCCAGTTTCATTTTTGGCTTTATATCCCCAGCATCTGGCATTGTGCTTGACATATAGTACTTAATATGATTTCAAGGATTTGTAGCATTATTTTGATGGTTTAACTCTCTTCAATATCCTGATGGTCATGAGGTTAGTGGGCAATAAAAGAGTTGTTAAAATCCCCTTTTAATTGGCAGGTTTTAAAGTGGAAGTTTATTGTTGGATAGAAACCAGTTTGCTAAGGGACTGACTTCTATAGTGACAAAGACCTATTAGGGAAATAGAATTTGGCGCTGAGAACACTTTCTCAGTGGGCAGAATCCTAGCAAATTGCTTGCCATCTGCAAGGAACTGAGCCGAAGGAAGCTGTTATAAGGGCATCTTGGTGGGGAGCTGGGACGGCCTGAGCTGATCAGATCAGGATTTCTCAATTGAATGAGAATTTAGAATTTCTGTGGTAGTTGATTTGCCCTTGGATAATATTGCTCCTCTTATCCTGGGAGGATGGGCCTTTTCTAGACTCCTTGGAGCCTGGGAAATCCTGATCTCTGAGATCCGAAAAGGGGACACAATAAAAGGAATCTTAAAGGGAACACAGTTTCAGTAAAGGGAACAGTTTCCCTTCTACTTCAGTTTCCTATGGAGGAGGTATTCAACTTGTTCTATTTGGCCTGAGAGGACAGATCCAAGAATGACAGGTGGAGGTGATGAGGGTGAACCCTGAAACTGTCCAAACTCTCCTCTGAAAGAGGCCCAAGGAGGGATGACATACACTGAGATCTTTTGGAGAGACTGGATATGTATCTCATTCTGGGAGCTCCCAGACCCTGGGAAAAGCCTACAAACTCCCAGTTAAGTGGTTTCATTCAATTGGAGATCATGTCAATCACCCTCCATTGAATTGCCACAGATAACTGTCAATGGCTTGAAACTCCCAGTTAAGTAACCTCATTCAATTTTAAATTGAATTGAAAATTAGACTCTCAGGAGTTGGCCCCAGTCTCTAGGCCAAAGCAAAGCCCCAAGATATCTAGGGCTACATGCCCAGATATCTTTGCAGAAGTTAGAAACATTTAGATTATGCCCTGCCAGGACTTTTGCCCACTGAAGATTGTCTTCTCAGTGCCAATAAATGCCTTTTCCCACACAGATTTTGGGTTTGTGAATTCTTTCACATTGGATCTGCGCCTCCAATCAGAAGGAATTTCCTACCCCAATTCTCATACCTCTTTACTACTACTAACCTCATCATTTGCACCTCATCAGAAGTTGCAAAAAAGTTTTTTGTTAAGGAAAAGCTTCCTAACAAGTAGATCTGTTCATAAAGTGGAATGAGAGGAGATGCCCCTGCTTAAGGTTTTTAACAAAGTCTTAGCAATCACCTGTAGCAATATTACAGTGAGGATTATTTTCCTCACTATATTCAGTCATTTCTGAATGGGCTGCCAAGGATTTTCCAAGTAACAGGAGGCAGAGGACTAAATGGGGAAGAACCTGAGGCTATTACAGGAATGGAAGAAGGAACAAGGGATATATGATGATTCTTTTCATTCAAACTATACTTTTTTAAACTTATAAATATTTCATTCAAAGACTTCTGCTTGAATCAAGCAACCTCAACTAGAAGGAATAAAAGTCGTATATTATTAGATTTTAGCTCATTATTAATATTTTGAGGTAGTACCTTGGCATAAAGAAGTCCCTCCTGGGAGGATAAAGGGCTCCCCTACTGGTCTTTCCTCACATTCTCCTACTACTCCAGAATAGGTCAACTGTCAGTAGTTTATGTTTAAGGAAAGGACCATACCGAGAATAACAATTTTGCAAAACAATGGGAATTAGTTCAATGCAAGCTTTATTACATGCAATGGACAACAGCAAAAGGAGAAAGAGGAAAATGGGGGATCTGACATAAAATTCATGCATATACACTGAGCATAATTCATATAAAGGCACTGTGGGGGTATGGAAGAGGGAAGGATATGATAGATGCAAAGTCTTTTCCACTGAAAGAAGTGGGGTTCTTATGCTCTGTTTTTGGGTAGCCCTCTTGGAGATGGCTGAGTTGCATATCAGGGGTCAGGACAAAATATTATTCTGAAAAGTTTGTTTTCAGAGAGAAAAACTGGTGATAGACAAAATATTGTTTGAAGAACAAACCTTTGAAAATATTGTTAGTATTTTTTCATGAGTATATGGTATGAGCTTTATAGCCTCCCTTAAGGGGAAACTGTCATGGTGGTCTCAAAACCATCTGACTCAATTTCAAAATGCCGAAATATTCTGTAAGTTTCTAAACAGAGCTGAAGAACTTAGTTAACTTTGGGAATGACAAAGCAATACCCTTACTGGCTGCTAGGGAGAATGACCACATAGATCACAGATTATGTCCGTAGCCATTAATTGAATTTAAATGATACTGTTCTCCCCCTCCCCCCCAAGAGAGTGAGGGGTTTTATATATATATATATATCAGAGTGGGAGAAAAGGAAACTAACTTTTATTAGAGACTAGGCTTCTCCAGGACTGAACCCAATTACCAAGTGCAGTTCACAGACTGTGAATGCGGTCTAGAGATCAAAGTACCACAGCACTCCAGGATCCAGAACGGATTGCTAATTGTTAGATGAGGAAAAGCTGAATCATTAGAGTTATACAAAGTGGGAATACTGCCTTAGTGAATAGTGAGTTCTCTTTCACCAGATGTCTTCAAAATGAAACTCAGAAACTTTGTAAAAGTGATTTCTATTTGGATATAGATTGGAATTAGGTGTTTTCTAAACTGTGGGAGAGCTCTTGCAGCTCTGGCATTCCAGTGTTATGTTACCCTCATTGACAGACATAGGCTAGAGTACAAAATCTGCCCCTGGCAGAAAGCTTCAACAAGGATGATGACAGCCTCAGAAGCCACATAGAAAAAGAAAGAGGGACAGCTAGTTGGTGTGATGGATAGAGCACCAGCCCTTTAGTCTGGAGGATCCAACCTCAAATCTGGCCTCAGACACTTAACACTTCTGGGCTGTGTGAGCCTGGGCAAGTCCGTTGCTTCAGCAGAAAAGAGAGAGAGAGAAAGAGAGAGAGAGAGAGACAGAGAGAGAGAGAGAGACAGAGAGAGAGACAGAGAGAGACAGAGAGAGAGAGACAGAGAGAGAGACAGAGAGAGACAGAGAGAGACAGAGAGAGAGACAGAGAGAGACAGAGAGAGAGAGAAAGAGAGAGAGACAGAGAGAGACAGAGAAAGAGAAAACTTCTGTTCCCTGGAAGTTCTAAAAGTGAGAGAGAATAATGAAAAGTAAGAAAGCCACTGGACTACTTCAGTTGCAAAGTGCACTGGATTTAGGCCCCAGGATGAAGGAATCCTGCCAAACTCCTTTTATGACACAGACATGGTACTGATACCTAAACCAGGTAGATCGAAAACTGAGAAAGAAAACTATAGACCAATTTCCTTAATGAATATTGATGCTAAAATCTTAAATAAGATATTAGCAAAAAGACTTCAGAAAATCATCTCCAGGATAATACATTATGATCAAGTAGGATTTATACCAGGAATGCAGGGCTGGTTTAATATTAGGAAAACTATTAGTATAATTGACCATATTAATAATCAAATTAATAAAAACCATATGATCATCTCAATAGATGCAGAAAAAGCATTTGATAAAATCCAACATCCATTCCTACTAAAAACGCTTGAGAGTATAGGAATAAATGGACTATTCCTTACAATAATCAGGAACATATATTTACGACCGTCAGTAAGCATAGTATGCAATGGAGATAAACTGGAACCTTTCCCAGTAAGATCAGGAGTGAAACAAGGTTGCCACTATCACCATTACTATTCTATATTGTATTAGAAATGTTAGCCTCGGCAATAAGAGTCAAAAAAGAGATTAAAGGAATAAGACTAGGTAATGAGGAAATCAAACTGTCACTCTTTGCAAATGATATGATGGTATACTTAGAAAACCCCAGAGATTCTAATAAAAAGTTATTAGAAATAATTCACAACTTTAGCAAAGTTGCTGCATACAAAATAAATCCACATAAATCCTCAGCATTTTTATACATCAGCAACAAAATGCAATAGCAAGAGATACAAAGAGAAATTCCATTCTAAACAAATGTTGAGAGTATAAAATATTTAGGAAGCCATCTACCAAAGAAAAGTAAGGAATTATATGAGCAAAATTATGAAATACTTGCCACAAAAATAAAGTCAGATTTAAATAATTGGAAAGACATTGAGTGCTCTTGGATAGGCCGAGCAAATATAATAAAGATGACAATACTCCCCAAACTAATCTATTTATTTAGTGCTATACCAATCAGACTCCCAAGAAACTATTTTAGTGACCTAGAAAAAATAACAACAAAGTTCATATGGAAGAATAAAAGGTCAAGAATTTCAAGGGAATTAATGAAAAAAAAGTCAGATGAAGGTGGTCTAGGTATACCTGAGCTAAAGCTATAATATATAGCAGCAGTCATCAAAACCATTTGGTATTGGCTAAGAAATAGACCGGTCGATCAGTGGAACAGATTAGGTACAAAGGACAAAAAAGGGTACAACTATAGCAATCTAGTGTTTGATAAACCCAAAGATACCAACATTAGGGATAAAAATTCATTATCTGAAAAAAACTGTTGGGAAAACTGGAAATTAGTATGCCAGACATTAGATATGGATCCACACTTAACACCATATACCAAGATAAGATCAAAATGGGTCTATGATTTAGGCATAAAGAATGAGATCATAAATAGATTAGAGGAACAGAGGATAGTCTACCTCTCAGACCTGTGGAGGAGGAAGGAATTTATGACTAGAGAAGAACTAGAGATCATTATTGATCACAAAATAGAAGATTTTGATTACATCAAACTAAAAAGTTTCTGTACAAACAATACTAATTCAAACAAGATTAGAAGGGAAGTAACAAATTGGGAAAATATTTTTACAGTTAAAGGCTCTGATAAAGGTCTCATTTCCAAAATATATAGAGAATTGATCCTAATTTATAAGAAATCAAACCATTTTCCAATTGACAAATGGTCAAACAATATGAATAGACAATTCTCAGATAATGAAATTGAAACTATGAAACTCATATGAAAGAGTGTTCCAAATCACTACTGATCAGAGAAATGCAAATTAAGACAACTCTGAGATATCACTACATACCTTTCAGGTTGGCTGAGATGACAGGAACAAATAATGATGAATGTTGGAGGGGATGTGGGAAAACTGGGACACTAATACATTGTTGGTGGAGTTGTGAAAGAATCCAACCATTCTGGAGAGCAATCTGGGAACTATGCCCAAAAAGTTATCAAACTGTGCATACCCTTTGATCCAGCAGTGCTACTACTGGGCTTATATCCCAAAGAAATACTAAAGAGCGGAAAGGGACCTACATGTGCCAAAATGTTTGTAGCAGCTCTTTCTGTAGTGGCTAGAAACTGGAAGATGAATGGATGTCCATCAATTGGAGAATGGTTGGGCAAATTATGGTATATGAATACTATGGAATATTATTGCTCTGTAAGAAATGACCAGCAGGATAAATTCAGAAAGTCTTGGAGAGGCTTGCATGAACTGATGCTGAGTGAAATGAGCAGAACCAGAAGACCACTATACACTTCAACAACAATACTGTATGAAGATGTATTCTGATGGAAGTGGATATCTTCAACATAAAGAAGATCCAACTCACTTCCAGCTGATCAATGATGGACAGAAACAATTACACCCAGAGAAGGAACACTGGGAATTGAATGTAAAATATTAGCACTGTTGTCTATCTACCCACGTTACTTATACCTTCGGAATCCAATACTTAATGTGCAACAAGAAAATTGGATTTACACACATATATCATATCTAGGTTATACTGTAACACATGTAAAATGTATGAGATTGCCTGTCATCTAGGGGAGGGAGTAGAGGGAAGGAGGGGGAAATCTGGAAAAATGAATACAAGGGATAATGTTATAAAAAAAATTACTCATGCATATATACTGTCAAAAAATGTATAATTATAAAATTAAAAAAAAAAAAAAAAAAGGACTTAGGCCCCAGACTTAAGTCAGAAAGAACCTGCCAGTCTCAGGAATCCTCAAATAGAGTTATCAGTTGATCTACCACTCCCTAATATGCAACCTCTCCCTGATATTACTGTTTCCTGCATCACCAATTCTTTTTTTTTTTTTTTTTTTTTTGAGTCTGGGGTTAAGTGACTTGCCCAGGGTCACACAGCTAGGAAGTGTTAAGTGTCTGAGATCATATTTGAACTCGGGTCCTCCTGAATTCAAGGCTGGTGCTCTATCCACTGCACCACCTAGCTGCCATAAGATCTACCCAAGCTTCTTGACTCCTATCTATATTTTCCTGTTAAAAAAAATTGTTTTATTATAGCTTTTTATTTACAAGATGCATGCACGGGTAATGTTTCAGCATTGACAATTGCAAAACCTTTTGTTCCAATTTTTCTCCTCCTTCCCCCCATCCCTTCCCCAGATGGCAGGTTGATCAATACATGTTAAATATGTTAAAGTATAAGTTTAATACAATATATGTATACATGTCCATACAGTTATTTTGCTGTACAAAAAGAATCGGACTTTGAAATAATACAATTAGTGGCAGCTAGGTGGCGCAGTGGATAGAACGCCAGCCTTGAATTCAGGAGGACCCGAGTTCAAATACGATCTCAGACACTTAACACTTCCTAGCTTTGTGACCCTGGGCGAGTCACTTAACCCCAGCCTTAGGGAAAAAAAAAAAAAAAGAAATAATACAATTAACCTGTGAAGGAAATAAAAAATGCAAGCAGACAAAAATAGAGGGACTGGGAATTCTATGTAGTGGTTCATACTTATTTCCCAGAGTCCTTTTGCTGGGTGTAGCTGGTTCAATTCATTACTGCTCTATTGGAACTGATTTGGTTCACCTCATTGTTGAAGAGGGCCACGTCCATTCTCCCTATATTTCTCAAAGATGCCACCATCTATATTCAAACTTTCCTCCAACCAGTTCCTTCCATTGCATTCCAATTCTTGTCATTTTGCACTTTCTTTTTTAAAAAATGCATGACATTAAAATATTTCCTTTTTATTTACTTATTCTCTAATAGTATTTTATTTTCTCCAATTACATGTAGAGATAATTTTCAACTTTCATTTTTGTAAGATTATGAGTTCCAAATTCTTCTCCCTCTCTTAATCTCCTCCTTCCCCAAGACAGCAGGCAATCTAATACAAGTTATAAACAATCATATTAAACATATTTCCACATTAATCATATTGTGAAAGAAGATTCAGAATCAAAAAAGAAAAACCACAAGAAAAATACAAAAAAAGTAAAAGTAATAGGCTTTAATCTGCATTTAGACTCCACAGTTCTTTTTCCAGAAATGGTCAGCACTTTCTATCATAAGTCCCTTTGAATTGTTTTGGATCATTACAATGCTAAGAAGAACTAAGTTGGTTGTCATACAAATGTTGCTGTTACTGTGTACAATGATGGGATTCTGCTTACTTCATTCAGCATCAGTTTATGTAAATCTTTCCAGATATTTTTGAAGTCTGCTTGCTTACCCTTTCTTATAGCCCAATAGAATTCCATTACATTTATATATTACAACTTGTTCGACCATTCCACCTTCAATGGGTATCCCTTAAATTTCTAACTTTTTTTTCCACCATAAAAAGACCATATAAATGGTCTTTCCATCATATAAATGTTTTTGTATATATGGATCTTTTTTTCTTTTTATTATCTCTTTGGGATATAAACTTATTAGTGGTATTTCTGGATCTGTTTTATAGTCTTTTGGGCATAATTCCAAATAGCTTTCCAGAATGGTTGGATGAGCTCACAACTCCAACAATGCATTAGGATTCCAATTTTTTCTACATCTTCTTCAACCTTTATGATTTTCCTTTTCTGTCATGTTACCTAATCTGATAGGTGTGGAGTGGTACCTCAGAGTTGTTTAAATTTTCATTTCTTTAATTAATAGTGGTTTGGAGCATTTTTCATATGACAACATAGTTTAAATTTCTTAATCTGAAATTTTCCTTTTCATATCCTTTGACCACTTCTTGGCTCCTCAATTGACCCTACCAATTAAAGAATGACTAGTATCCTTACAAGTTCTCCATATATTTTATTTTCAAATTTTTTTTAGTAATAGCTTTTTGTTTTCAAAATATATACAAAGATAGTTTTCAACATTCACCCTTGCAAACCTTGTTACAAGTTTTTCTCCCTCCCTTCCTCTACCCTACTCCCCTAGACAGCAAATGATTCAATGTGTCAAACATGTACATTTCTTCTATATATTTTTCCATATTTATCATGTTTCACAAGAAAAATCAGAAAAAGGGAAAAAAATGAAAAAAAGAAACAAAAAGCAAACAACAACAAAAAAGGTGAAAAAACTATGTTGTTACATTTTCTTGACATTGTAGAACTAAATGAAACCTGGCTTTCCTTTGCCTCTTTCAATGCTGGCCACATCATGTCCCTGGAATAATAAGGTCAAACTTGTTGCACACTACTATCACTTCCAGACTTTCCCCTTTCTATTTAGCAAATTTTAAAGTTTATTCCACCAAATTATAGCTAGTACTGTTCATTTTCAGCTACCATGGGATGCTCCTTTATTTTCCTCAATGACCACAGGCTTTTTCCACTCCTTAATTTTTGCCATCACTTAGGCTGGCAACTAATATTTATGTGGTTTACCTTAAGAATATTCTAGTTTCCTCAGCTACTAACAGGATACCTGGAGATACAAATAGGAAATTCAACACTGTTTTTATCCTGTATCATCATGAAAAAGTATTCTACCTCCAATGTCCTGAACCCTTGTCATGTCTCCTTATTAAGATGTCTTTCCAACTTTTCAACTACCCCAAATCTACTTTTCTCATAGAAACCTCCAGCTATTATCTCTCTCTTGTCTTCTACTGCATCACCTCAAAACTGGCTTCATTTGAGTTTAGATGCAACCTTTTAATTTGTTTAGTAAAGATATCCTTTGTCCTCTCACCATTTTTACCTTCTTTTTTTTTTTTTGAGGCTGGGGTTTTTTGAGGCCAGGAAGTGTTAAGTGTCTGAGACCAGATTTGAACTCCAGTCCTCCTGAATTCAGGGCTGGTGCTCTATCCACTGCGCCACCTAGCTGCCCCCCATCAATGTTTTTGTTTTTGTTTTTTCTTTCTTTCTTTTCTTTTTTTTTTTTTTTCTGAGGCTGGGGTTAAGTGACTTGCCCAGGTCACACAGCTAGGAAGTGTTAAGTGTCTGAGATCAGATTTGAACTCGGGTCCTCCTTAATTCAGGACTAGTGCTCTATCCACTGCGCCACCTAGCTGCCCCCATTTTTACCTTCTTAATCCAAAACCCCAAATCATTCTTGTCTGTCTCTCTTGTTCTTATCTTCCAGTTAAGTCAGTAAGGTCACTTCCAAAAAGAATTTTAGCATAAGAGGGCTTAAGGAGAGTAGTCTAAAATGTACATTGATCTCACCCTTGCCCTTTTCCACTCCAGTTAGTTCTCATCTCTACCTGCTGAAATGTATAATTTTTTACTATCGAGGCCCAACTTAGCAGCTTCTTTCACAGTATACAGCTATAAATAGTTCATCTTGCTGATTTATTTGACTTGTCTATCAAATTTTTCTTTATATAACAGTTGTGTATATGTTGTATCATCACTACTGGGCTGGAAGTTCCCTGAGATTTGGAACTATTATTTTCTAATTTTGTATACCTAGTGCTAAACACATAGGATGCATGGATGGATGAATTTGCTGTCTTTCTCCTATAGAAAGATCACCTAGGTGTACAGAAAGGGCATCCTCCCACTTCCAAAGACATTGCAAGGAATGAATAGTCCATACCTGGACACAGAAAACCAGGCAGATTTAGATTTTCAAAACCTTTATTGACAGCAAAAGTCAAAGCAGCTTTAGTGTTTGGTTAAATGTGAAGGTATAAGTGGCCAAGCCATAGGACCTATGGTGCATTATTGGGAAATGAGGGCAGAAGGTTCTGAATAAACATTCTGCCACAGGCTGTTTAGTAACACTGTGTGGGACAAAAGATTTGTCTTTAGGCAAAGCAGAACCCATATCTTTCCATAAATGAATATGAAGTCTAGGATACTGGGTGGTAGTGGTTGTGGAATATAGATAGTAGGACTCTTAGAGACAAAAAGAAAGAGAATGAGAAAAAAGGAGTATTGGAAATAGAGACAAGATCAGGGAGAGTGATGATCAGAAAGGGAGGTGAGGAGGAGGTATATCAAAACAGGTTGGAGAGAGAGAGAGAGAGAGAGAGAGAGAGAGAGAGAGAGAGAGAGAGACAGAGAGAGAGAGAGAGAAGTAGTAGGAGACACAGTGAGAATGGAGGAAGAGGAGCACCAGATAGATCTCAGCAATTCTGGGGAATCCTCAAGAATTCCCTCTCATACAAAGAAAAGCCAAATTATTTGTACCCCCTAGAACAAAATTTTTTGTGTAGGCAATAGTGGGATGTGCTTATTGTCCTAGAAGAATTGGGAATAAGAGGCTGGACGTCACTGGGAGGGTCAGGACCTCCTAAGGCTGGTCCTTAACTTCAGGATCTTTGTCATAGATGTAGCTCCCCACTGCCCCAGTGTTCACTCCTGTTGAACCAGTACAGAGAAGAAGATGGGATCATTAGGGCAGGACAGGGGGTCAGATTTCAAAGAAGACTTATAATTGGGTAGGAAGCTCAGGATATTCAGTCAGGGAGGGAATGGGAATGTCCCTTTACTTGCTGAGAACAGGACTGTCTCCCAGGAAAAGTGCAGAGAAAAGGATTTAAAGTTCACTTCAAAGTGATTCTCTCCCACATCCATTTCCCCCTCCCAATAAGCTGAAAAGGATTCTATGCCAAACTCACCTTTTGGTCCAAAAAGAATTCCATAGCAAGGTTTATGGCAATATGGTTGTCCATCATGCTAGGATGAAGAAGACAATATTTACTTCATAGACCAGGAATCTTCTCCATGAAGATTTCTCTATACATCCTCCATTTAGAAAGAACTTCTCTCACACCTAATGAGTCTGATTTCTATTGTGCACTGAAGAAGAGAGGGATAGTTTGAAGGGCTCATCAGGTTCTTCTCCTGATCCCCAGTGTGTACATGTGAGAATGTATGTCTCATGTGTGTGGATAGAGGGTACCTCCACTGGGAAAGTCTTGCGCGATAACAGAGTTCTAGGTTGAAAGCAAAGAGATCTGGGTTGCAGCTGATTCTGCCACACATCTACTCTGACCGTTGGTCTCAGTTTCCTCTACTGTAAAATAAAGACACTAACCCCTTCCTTGCTTTCCTATTAGGACTTTTGTGATGGTCAAATGAGACAATGGATATAGAAGTCCTTGGTAAACTGTGAAATAAAGTTTGTAAAGTATGATTTAAGGTGCTTCAAAACTCCTGTTTGCTGTGATTTGTCTGTTTAAATTCTTGCTCAAGCCACCAGGAGGCAGAATATGCTATGAGAAAAGCAAGTGTGTGTAGGAGGAACTACCTTTAAAATAATCCAGTTTCCAAATACTTATGGCCCTTAGGCTGCACAATTCCCCCTGCCCATCATTAATTTCTTTCTGTCTCATACCTTTCATGTCTGATTTCATGAACTGCCTGCCCTCTCACTACAGATTCTTGTGCTCAGCCCCTCATTCACCAGCTTCTACACCTAGGATTTTTTTCTGTAACTTTGTACCTTTATTTCCACTAACCTCTGCATGTCCACCAGGTGTCAGTGTTTTTCCACAACGCTCACAACGAAGGCAAGGCCGGTGCCAATCCTTTCCCAGGGATGTCACCTTCTCCGCTAGATGGGAATGGGTATGATCAGACATTTTCTCTCCAAACAAAAATGCCAAGTGCCCTAAGTCAAACAACTTGTACACATATGACCTAGTGATAATTATTCTTATATATACATGCACTCAAATAAAAGGTCCTGAGACAAACACACAGTGTCCTGAAGAGACAAAGTATAAGACATTCACACACATTCTTAAGCGTTTTATCACTCAAACACACACACACACACACACACACACACACACTTCAAGACAGAATACATCTTTCTAAGGTATGGACTGAGATGAGGAGTAGAAGGGATGTAATATAATATATAGATGGGTGGAGAACACTTACCAAAATAGACCCTCTTGTTACATCGAGGACACATGTTGGGCTCCCCAGTGAAGGTCGTGACACTGGATGCTAAAACAAGATAGTAGGGAAATAGAGCCAAGCTGCCCCATCTGAGACACTTCAGTCCTTCCCCAATAAGCACTCACCCTTGCTGGGCCCTCTGGAAGGGCCACTGGTTTTTCGATCCTCTATCCGAACTGGGTGCTCAATAGGGCCAGTGACAGGAGCCTCCTCTGCCCGTGGTTTTTCATAGATGTAAGATCCTGCACCCCCAATGTTTACACCTGCACAAAAGCTCAGGTCAAAAATAAACATGGGATCATAGAATCATAGGTTTAGAGCTAGGAGGGATTTAAATACCATCTAGTCCTACTGTCATTTTAGAGATGAGAAATTTGAGATGTAGAGAAGTGACTTACTTGCTCAAGGTCCCAAAAGTAACAAGTGATGAAGGTAGGAAGTGCAGGTCATATACACTAAGACACAGCTCTCTACACACACACATATATAAACACACAGATTATGTCTGTGTCCTGGCATATTAAGTATTTATTAAGTACTTAATAAGTGATTATTAATTGACAGGATGAACATGATATGATGCTTACATGGCTTTCCCCACTATGCCCCTCTATCTGAAATGTCATCAACAAAGTGGTTGGTTCAGTATCCAAATGGGATGACCCCATCTCCTCTCTCCAAGCAAAGTGTCAGTATGAGAAGGGGCTGGACCTACCCTTGGACCCAAACATTAGGAAAAGAAAAAGTAAACTTTTTCCCTTCCAGAGCCATATCTATAGTCAAAGGTCATAGGTCAGTCAAGGAAGATAGCATTTGTGGTTGGAATATCAGGTAGTCTAAGGTCAAGAATTATGGCTTAATAAAAGGTCATTGCAAATAAGAGACTATAGTTTGGGGTTATTGGGTATGGAGCCAAAGATTATTTTTCAGGTTGTGGAGTTGAAGATCCCAGGATTGGCAACGAGGATTTAGGGTCAAAAATTACAGTTTAGACAATGGAGGTTGGAAGTTCTTTCACATAGAGTTGCAAAGTTCAGGGATAGTAGTAAAAGTTAGGGTTGTACAAGTTAGGGATGAGGGTGAAGGGGGGCAGGGAAGGGGGTCACAGAGTAGGTCACAGAAAGTTGGTGTTCCTACCTTTAGGCCCAAACAACGTGGCATAGCAGGGCTTGTGGCAAAACGGCTTCCCATCATGCTGGAGGAAGGGAGTTTGTCAGTGCATTCTGAGCGACCAGAACCCCTTTACTTCCAAAGGAAACCTGGGCCCAGCATGCTCATTCAACCACTTTCTCTTTAGTTTCCTGTTCCCCTCCCCTAAATCTCCCCCAATTAAGTGAATATTTTTATTTCCAATGTAGTCTCATACTTCCAGGGCATATGTGTTGTAGCCTCCTCCAAATTCTATATATTTATCAAGGAGAGCAGACAGAGTTGGAGATAAGAAGATGATGGGGGTCAGAATCTTTAGGAAAATAGCATTGAAGTCACTAGGTTAACAGTAAGTGGTTATCAAGGGGAACAGGGGAATGGTACTTAAAAGGGTGAGGTCAGATCTTTGGGGAATCAGAAAATCCCTGAAAGTTAGAATCTGGAGTGACTCCAGGTGAATAGATTCAGAATGGATGGAGCTCACCTCTGCATGCCCTCCAGGTGTCAGTGTCTTGCTGCAACGCTCACACTTGAGACAAAATTTATGCCAGTCCTTTCCCAAGGAGCTCACCTTTTCCGCTATTAAAACATGGGAGTAGAAACAGGGAAATTAAGGATCTGTCCTGTACTCTGCCACCTTTCATCATTCAATGACTCTGAATAATAATGGGAGTTGGGATTGGGGAAATCCCATTCCACAGCTACTCATAAAGCCAATAAAATCTCATAGATTCTATCCAAAGAAACAAAGAGTCTTGGCTTCACTAATCATTTCAGACCCATTCCTATTTTAAAAATCCCTCTGTGACTAAAAACTTCATGTCTTTTTTCATGCAAATATTATGTAGCCACCTTTAACATGCTATAAATTTTGAATTAAGAAAAGTCTAGGCCTTTACATTTATTTTCTTCTCATTAAATCTGACTCTTTGCTACTTCAGGCAATAAGGTAGCATGAGACAGCCTTGAAGCCAGGAAGACTTGTATTTAATTCCCACCTATCACACATTCCATGTGACTTTAAGCAAATCCCTTAATCTCCCACTGCCCTAAGCAACTGTCTAAGGCTATAAATTGCAGGAAAAATGTAATCCTGTATTGGTAAAGGGAATTCTTTCTTTATATAGGAGTTCCCTATACCAGTGAAATACCATCACATATCCCTAGATTTGGGTCATGATTTTACCCTGTTAAAATCTTGTTATATAATAGAAAAGGATCCAAAATGTTAAGTCATTCCTTCTTTCTTGTATCACTGTAAATCTAATAAGTTATTAGTAAAAATATTAAACAGCACAGGGCCAAGATTCCTCTACTACAAATTTCCCTTCAAGTTGACAACTATCCTTTAACCACATTTTTTGGAGGTTGGGAAGAGGTGTTCACATAATTCAATCACTTTTGGTTTTAGTATGAGCTGTAAACTAATTATTCCTCAGCCCATATATCCATATTTTCAAAGGCTTTGTCAAATGACAATTGACTACATTTACAACTTTTCAACACTCTACCATGCCAGAAAAGAAATGGCTAGTTCTCTATGAAATCATACTGTCTCTTAAAAAAATCACCATTCTTAAAATCACTGTCTCTTAAAAATCACTTTTCTATTAAGTTAATCAATTTAATATCTTAAAATTTTTCTAATCAAGATAAAGTCATCAGTCCATGTGAATTTAAAACTATGTAAAAAGACTTACTAAACTGCTCATTACTAAACAATTTTATGTTGATCTATCCAGTCCGAGGTGATCAACAACACAAAGAAAGGTACCATAGAGGAAAATACTCAAAGTAACACTTTTTGATAACAAAAAAGCAAAAGGGGATGTTCAAATTTGGAGAATGGTTGAACAAAACCATATTTACACACACACATATATATGTATATATACATATATATGTGTGTGTATTCAGTATACAAATATATTACTACATTAAAGAAAAAAATCTGAAAAATTAAAAAATTTGAGAAGACTCATGAACTGATATAAAGCAAAATAAGCAGAATCAAGATAAAATACACAATGATCCCAATTACGTGGGAAAAAAAACCATACTAAAAGACATAAGAACTGAGATCAATCTGAATTCCACAATACTATGGATGAAAAATAGCTCCATCTTCTTGGTAGAAAAGTAGCTGGCCAGAATGAGGTGTATGTTGTCAGATATGGTAAATATACTTTTTTTTTTCCTGTTTACCTTTTCCTGTTTCTTGTACTTCTTTATTAAAATAGAGGATTCTATTGGGAGATTAGTATTGGGAAATTACAGCACTTTTTTTCTTTAAATATTAAGGTTTTTTTCTTTTATTATTATTATTTATTATTATTATTTTTTACAAAAATTTTATGCATACGTAAATTTTCAGCATTGACAATTGCAAAACCTTTTGTTCCAACTTTTCCCCTCCTTCCCCCCACCCTTTCCCCCAGATGGCAGGTTAACCAATATATGTTAAATATGTTAAAGTATAAGTTAAATACAATATATGTATACATGTCCAAACAGTTATTTTGCTGTACAAAAAGAATCAGACTTTGAAACAGTGTACAATTAGTCTGTGAAGGAAATCCAAAATGCAGGCGGACAAAATTAGAGGGATTGGGAATTCTACGTAGTGGTTCATAGTCAACTCCCAGAGTTCTTTCACTGGGTGTACCTGGTTCAGTTCATTATCATGTGCAATTCTTCTAAACATATTTCCATATTCAATATACTGCTCAAGAAAAATGAGACTAAAAGGTGAATTTAAAAAATATTAAGTTTTTTAAAAGAACAAAAAATTAATGAGAAAAAGATCTTGGTGTTTTAGTGGACTGCAAGCTCAATAGGAGTTAACAAGAAAATATAACATTCCAAAAAAGTCAAGGACAAGAGATATCCTGCTGTGTGCTTTGCCCTGGTCATCTGGAACACTGTGTCTAATTCTGGATACATCTTAGGAAGTACACTGAAAAACAATCAGGTCCAGGAATTGCGAAAGACATAAGGCATTGTTCAAAGGAACAGGGAAATGCTTAAGCTGAAAAAGAAAAGTCCTTAGGAGATACTCTTAACGAAGAGCTTTAAATAAATTAGATGACCATCGTTTGGATATATTGTTGCAGGGTATTTCCATTCATGTATAGGTTGGACTAGGTAAAGTCATTTCTCAATTCCATATGGGACTACAAGCCATGTTTTGGGAAGTGGAATGACATGAGACAAATCAGGAAAGACAGAACAACATTCAATTGTGAAGGGATGGTAAGTAAAGGAAGAAGCCATGGGACTCAGGGAAGAGTTTTAAGTGAGAAGTAATGTATCCATTTCTATACATTAAAAATTTATTCTGGTAGTGACATGAAGGATATTTAGAGCAGAGTGAAAATGGAGCTGAAAGAAATATTAATTACTGGAATAGTTCATTGCTCTTCCATCTCACCTTCTTAAGACTTTTCCTTGCCCATTCCAGTCCACAAATGATCATAAATCTCTTACAATCCTCTAATTCCTTTAGCATTTACAGTCAAGGTCCTGCATCTGGTCTTCATCCCAGCCTGTCCTGTGTGTTTTGGAGCCCAAGTAAACCCAGTCTCCCCAACTAGATGAGCTAGGGAACACAGCTGGTGCCATCCACCTGCCCACAATCCTGAATCCCAAATTATACTGTTAAATCTCAAACTGAAAACAACAATAACAACAAACACAAAGCTATTCATGAAAAGAGGCAGAGAAAAAAAGCATCGACTTTGGGAGGATAGAGGGCAATAAGGACATGCGATTGTTACACAAAGTAGCTGCAAACATCTGGATCATGAAGCCATTGATGCCCCATGGCCAGTAGTCAGTCAAAGCAAATAGACTGGGGGCCAAAGGCCTTTTCATTTGAGTTTCCCCAAATTTTGGACAAGGAAGAAATACAAATGAACATCCCCTCTCCTCAAGGTCCCCTACATACTTTTTGCTATATGAGCAACAGTCTAAAGAGGAATTCCAACCTCCCTTTTTTCCAGCTGAGCTGGATCTGGGGATTTCCTTTCCCGTCCCTCTTAATGGCTTGAGAATGAGAAGAGAAAGGAGAGACCATGCCTAGCATAATCTATATTTAGTTCTCAATTTCCTGTTGGACAATAGACACTGCTCTCTCAGCCTGGGAGTGAGGGAAGGAAGAAGGGAGGGGCTCCTTCCCTCTCCATTCTCTATCAAGGTGATGAGAGAGGCCAGGCACAACTTTCTTCCAGCTCAGTAGACAGGAGCTGCCTTCCTCCCACCCACACTCTGTGAATAGTTCCAAGATAGGAGCAGAGACCAGGCACCTCCCCCAGACTGAGTCAATAAGTGAATCAGGGCTTTGTTTTGGGGGTTGGCAGAGATGAGAGGAATAGCAGACAGACTGATGAGTGATAAGGAGTGAGACCTGTTTCTTATACCCAGATATTTGATCAATCTAAGAATAGCTACTAAACTCACTTCTCTCCAGAGAGGTTCGAACCACTGTCACACAGTCTTATTTTAGGTTCCATTTCTTTCCCCTCACTCAAGGGTTCCTAGTACATATACTTTCATTGTTTTAGAATTCTAAGGTCTTCACAGAGAGGGAATGGAAAGTGTCCATAAAAAGGATCCTTCTGAGCTGGGATGGAAGGAAAAAGGGACTCTGACTTCCAGAAAGAATTCAAGGCTTCTGCCACACTGAGTCCAAAAGATCGGTTACCTCTTTATCTTCCCCTCCGCCCCCCTCCCCCTTCTCCCATCAGGGAACAAACAGCTGTTCTGATTTCTCCTCCACAAAAAAATAATTCCTTTAAAGGATCCTTTTGTGTAGAGACTAGAGGGTTGTCGGGGGAAAGAGGATGGATATCTATGTATCTCTGTAAGAGAGGGAAAACAACCAAACTACATAAATATTAGAGTGAAAATACATGATCAGGAAGAAGGCAGCAAGGATGAAAGGCAAGGGAAGAACATTCTAAAATTTGTGCCTGAAAAGAATTGTTTAGTACTGCTGACCTTGAAAAAGTAAAAAGTGACAGCCTATAGAATACAATGCTCATTTGTGAGGATTCAAAGAATACTCAAGCTGTCAGAATAATAATTTACATTTCATAGCTGTTTAAGGCTAACAACAACCTCTTTGAGGCTGGCAATGGTATTATTCCCCTCTGACAGATGACAAAACTCAGAGCTAATAACAGATTTAGGGCTAGAAGCCAAGTATACTATCTTCTTATCCCTGCTCTTTCCACTCTCTAGGCCAGAAGCAGAAACCTAATCTCCACTCTGACCAGTAAAGTTTGTGAGCAATATTTCATGTGCCAACCTGTCTAGATTGGAATAAAAGATGAGGAGAGATAAGAGTCCCAAACCAGAAAAAGATGACATGACTAGGTAGGGATGTCACTTCAGATACAATCAAATGGGTGGAATGTCAGTTCAAAAACCAGTAGAGTAAGAAGGTAATAAATAAACTTAAAATAAAGTATTTTTTATGTGACAGAATTGGGATCATTAGGTCCTGACCGAATAGGGCAGGGTCTAGACCACAGAGGTAGATGGGAATGGAGCTGTTCATTCTCAGGGAAAAAAAAACATTCCTCAAGTACAGATGACAAAAGTGAGACCTAGGTGAATCATGCCTAATTTTGGAAAAACTCCCTAACAATCATTTCGTAGTGGAGGTAATTATAAACAATGAAATGACACACCCTCAGACTGAGCAGAGATCTAGAGTAAGCAGGGAAAAGAAATTTCAGGGAAGACAATCCAGAGGAAAGTGTCCTGGACTTACTAGTCTGATAAAGGCAAAGACTTCATTCAATCTAGGGAGAACAGTTTGGGAATGAACACAAAGACACACTATTATGTCTGCAATATGCATCTGCATTTTGAGAGATGGTGCCTGTGCACTGAAGTCTGTTAATGTGGGTCTGGGATTATGATGAGTTCCTCAGATTCAAGCAAACAAAAGGCCATTGAAGTAAGAACATGAATAGATTTTCTTTCATTTCTTTGCTTCTGGCTAGACTCCTAAATTCTAGGTTGAGGTCAGATCTTGAAGCAACTTAATGGTGCATAAATGATATTGGGAGGGCTTTATTGGGACCCAGAAAAGAGGGACCAGTAAAAAAAAACAAACAAAAGTTTTGGAGCACAGACACACTCATCTCTTTATCATTCTTCACATACCTGCCCTCAACCCCCCCCCCCCAACACACACACACTGTGATTGTCACTAATAACCATTAGCCCACTAACCCTTATCCCCACTCCCACACAAATACACCCCTCCCACCTGGAGCCATTCTTCTTTCTCTTTCATCAGACATATGGGGTTCAAGCCTTTATTCTGTCAGGAAACCAGAAGATGCAACTGGAGATTTTGGCATTTGCTGCCCCCTTTCATCAGGAGCAGCTTTCTTCTTTCCCTGGCTTTTCCCCACTCCTGTGCCAACATACAACCATCCCAACCAAAGGGATAGGCTTCCTCTCTCTGTCTCTCTAACTTTGGTAAGGCCCATAAGCTTCTTGAGCCCATATTCCCAATTCTTCCTGACAGGTCTTCCTGCTTCAGGGCCAGAAGCCACAGCACACAAATCCCTCCACCCAGAAGAAATAATGTTTCATCCTCCTCTGAAGATCTTTTCTCCCACCCCATCTCCTGCTCAAGCAACCCTGCCACCTAGGTGTATCTTTAAGTGGAAGAAGCTGAAAACCTGACCCAACTGGTTGAGTGAGGGAGTAGAGAACCCAATCAAGTACCCTCTCCAGCTGAGGATACAGGAGGGAAGGAAGCCAATTTCAGATTACTCAGGTATGCCTCTTCTGGAACTGAAGGTCTTGCCATGGGGAAATTTTACATGTCTGTGTCCAGTAGGGAATGCAACAATGAGCTACAGGGAAAGAGGAATTAGGGAAGGAAGGCTGCCACTGGAGGAAAGTGGTATGTTCCCTTTGTCTAGTAGATATTTGACCGTAATTATGAGAGGGGTGAATATATTAGTGTGGTTTATTATTTCCTGAAGTCTGACTTTCAATTAAAATTAATTCCCATTAAAACCCTTTTAGTTTCAGGTCTATTCTATTGATACCTATGGGACAAGGTGACAACCATATTCCTATCCATTCGTGTTTTCTGTTTCTATCCTCAAGTGAGTGAAATTAGAGGGAACTGAAAGGGGAAAAAAGAAAAGTGCTAAGCTAATCGACGAACTAAGGTGAACAAAGTCGAAGACAAAGAACCAAGTAGGAATAGTAAGAGGGGTTGGGCCTAGAAGAAGGTGGATAATCCTGGAGCAGTCTGGAGCCACAGGAATCTAGGGAAATCGATGGGTGGGGTTGTGTCTGTGCTGAAAGGCCTCCCCCAGATTCTCAAAAACCCGTCCTCAGATTCGGGAACTAAGGGGACCCACAGGGTTGGGAGAAAAAGACAGCTACCCAGCCTAGCTTTGGAACAGAGATCCGGGTGACCACCACTCCTTGGGGTTCCAACAGCTGCTGGAATAAGGGTGTGAGCATTAAGATCCAGAAATGTCCGCTCTCACATGCCCACAGCTGACCCTGATAGCGATTTCTTGGGACTACATATACACAGATCTCAGAGCTAGCATGCAAGGAGGGGTTATGAGAGGTCAGAATCTTAGGGGAGACAGACTCCCCAAGGTGGGCTACAGCTGCAGAGGTGGGGGTCCTGTTCACCTGGGCTAGACAACCGGTGTGTGATGGAGAGGGGCAAGCAACTACTCTTAGACCCTCCAATGAGAAACCCGCAGAAACAGAGGGACCCTCAACCCCAAGCTTGGCGCCGGACATAGCCCCCGCCCTGCCACCGCGCCCTCCTGGGGCCGGGTCTCCGTCCACAGGGCTTGAGGACCGTGGAGAAGGAATGCGAACGGGAAGGCTCTGAGGGTCTTTCAGCAGCTGTCCTTGGGGAAGGGAGCGAGAAGAACTCACCGAAGTACACGGTTTTGTCGCACTTGGAGCATTTGGAGGCCATGGTCCAGGGCTGGGTCCCTCCGTTCACCGGCAGCCCCAGCTCCCCACGTTCCCACCCAAGGCTCGCCTCGCCCCGCCCAGCTCGCCGTCCCGCCCCTTCCCGGGAACGACCGTAGGCGGGTCCTTGTCTCAGCTCCCCCCATCCCGGTTAGCCCTAGTGGAGGGCGAAGGGTAAATAGCGGTAGAAGGGAGAAAGAACATGGGGAGGGATCTGGGTACTACCCACATCCTCCCTTATCCCCAGCCCCCCGGCTCCACGAATCTAAAGTGACTTGATCCGGAAAACTGGGGTGTGGCTTAGCCCCACCCAACTTGAGGATGTTGGAAACCCGGCTGCGGTGGCCTAAGGAAAGGAGGAGACCAGGCGTGGGCAGACTCCCATCCCTGCCCTGCCGAGGGGGCTACGCCGAGGGTGGGCGGAGAGGGAGCTGGGCGTGTGGCAGAATAAACTACCCGGACTCCTTGGAAACAATCCAGACTGCCTTCCCTCATTACTTTAAGATTATGTGGAATGGAAATGGCAGGATGGTCAGTCCAAGCCCCCTGAGTCATGGCGCAGAAAAGGTGAACCGAGACAAAATTACAGAGGTAGTCTTACACACGCGAACCTGGGGTGGAAAGGAATCGTAACTGCTCTTTGAAACTGGCTCAGACCCTCACACTCTTTACTCCTTTTTCTTTTGTTGCTTAGGGTTTCTAAGCTGTGAAAGTCAAGCTCCCGGGACCGAATTTGGGCGGTGGCGACACCCGCGAGCGTGCACACACACACACACACACACACACACACACACACACACACACACACGCACGCGCGCACGTCACTCCATTTTCATTTTCGCCTCCTACAGTGTTTACAGAAGGCCTTTATACAGAAGATCTCTAGCCTTCAGCCGCCTCATCCTCCTAGCAGTGGGAACTCAAGAGTCACAGAATGAGAATGAGAGCAAAAGTTTGTAAAGCTTAGGAGACAAACATGGCTAGGGAAGGGCCCAGGGAGAGGGGACTATTTCCAGCTTCTGCAACAAACTTGATTCCAACAGAACCTAATCACTGACAAAGATCGAGTAGAGAGCCAAGCACAGAGACAGGGGAGAATGGAAGCAGAGCTAGAGATTCACCGTGGATTAGGATAAAATGCTTCAAATTCTAAATGGTGTTTGATCTGTGTCATTTGGAGGCATCTGAATTAGAAAACAGCAGTAAAAAACCCACCTGTTTCTGAAATAGTATCCTGCCCCGGGATAGGGTCTTCAAAATGATAATTTGGCTAAGATCAGGTGACAGGAAATAGGAAACAGTGGCCAAAAAGGCTGGATGGAGTGCTTGCAAGATGGTAAACACTATGTAAAAGCTAAGAATCAATTAGAATCTTGGCAAACCTTCAGAGCAGAGCAAGCTGGAGGGGAACCAGTCATTATTTAGAATTAAAGCCAAGAACTTACCAGGGACTTAACTCCTCTGTAGCCAATCTGCCCTACATGCCTCATTTATCCATTGTTGATCCCTAATGAAACTGATAATCTTGGAGATAGAGTAACTTGTACTAGGGGAAAATATATTTAAAATATTTGGTTTTTGCTAATAAGGATCATTAAATTTAATAATTAATCTAATAAGGAGCATTAAATTTAGAGGTCATCTTGTATCCCTTTCCTTTTATATAGGGAAAAAACCCCAAAACTTGAAGTCCAAAGAAGTTATCTGGTATGCCTGGGATATCACAGGCAGTAAATAAGAGCAGAAATTCAAACATAATTCCTCTGATTCCATATCCAATAGTTTTCTCACTCTCTCTATTTTTCTATTTTCTCTATTCCTTGTCATTAACAGCCGAATATAAGAGAATGTTATGGAAAGAGGAAAGGTTCAAAGATCTGACTTTTCCATTCTAAACTCTCAAACAATGCTGCTTGGATCTTGTCTCTAGAATAGATGGGATAGAATCACCTCAGGAGAAGAATGTAGGAAAACTGCATCATACAAACACATTTAAACCAGGAGGGTAGAGTGGTACCTTCCTTCTATCTCTCCCAGTGAATAAGAAAAAAACCTCTGGGTATTTTTGTTTGTAACTGGCAGAACCTTCCCCCTTCCCCATCAATTATCTACTAGAAGAGAACATATCATTAAGATAGCTCTGAGGTCAAACCACCTTTGTAGTTTTGATGAGGTTTGTATTCCCTCGATTCCCAGGGATGATGAGGTTAGTGGCAATAAGAGAGTTGTTAAAATCCTGCTCTGGTCATCCCGCCGGTTTAAAGTGAAATAATTCACTTATCCCACATTATTAATGGCAGAAATGAAAGTTTATTGTTGGATAGAAACCAGCTTGCTAAGAGACCTGACTTCTATAGTGGCAAAGTCCTATTAAAGAAATGGAATCTGGCATTGAGAAGAGAATGACTTCTCATTGGGCAAATTGCTTGAGCCTCTGCAAGGAGTGAATTTAAGGAAATCTGTTATATGAGGTAGCTCTTTGTGGGGGGCTGGGATAGCCTGAGCTTATCAGACCAGGATTTCTCAATTGAATGAGAATTTAGAATTTCAAAAAGATTAGTGGGAGTAGATTTGCCCTTGAATAGTGTTGCTTCTCTCAACACCCCTTCACCCCTCTCTCTAGACTGTTGGAGTGTGGAAGATCCTGATCTCTCAGATCAAAAAGGGGACACAATTTTAATTTTAAAGGGAACGGTTTCAGTAAAGGGAACACAGTTTCAGAGTGATAATCTTAAATGGATCATAGCTTCAGGAAAGGGAACAGTTTCCCTCCCACTTCACTTTGCCAGGTAGCTTTCTTCATGTTAAGGTCCATAAAGAACTGAGAGAATATTGTTCACCAGAATCTGAGAATATATATGATAACTATGTGCTTGTTGATTTCAAGCTAGCTCTAAGCTCTGCCTGTGAGTCTCACTGGTGAATGAGATGAGGTGAGATCTTTCAAGACAGTTGTGAAAATCGAGTAAGGCTTCACCTATTTCAGTGTTTCAGTAGGCCTGAAGGACTTTGAAGATTGAGTCAAGGGCATACTTAAGTCCTCTTCCTGTTATCCTCCCATGACATCATTTTCTCTCTATTTCAATCAAATATGGGCAACTATGTACTTATTGGTCAAGTTCAACTTCTGGGGTAGATCTCCAGTTTAGAATGTAAGACCCTCAGCCAATGAGGATGAGAGTCAGTGGTGAGAGGGGGTATTTGTGTTAGGGATTAAAAGGTGTTAATCCTGCCCAGAAGGCCTTTCCTTTCTTCCATTGTCTGCTTGAAGAGTAGGATCGCCAGATTCTCCCAAGAATGTACAATAAACTTTGCTTTACTTCTAGAGATCTCTCCAGCTTTTTTTATTAAATGGTGACCCCTCACCATTTCCCTACGGGGACCTATGCCTTCTTAGAATAGACTTTATCAAGGGTAGGTTATATTTGCTCTTCTTGATCAGGGATTTCTTTTTTTTTTTTTTTTTTAATTTTATATATATATATATATATATATATATATATATATATATATATATATATATATATATATATTTTATAATATTATCCCTTGTATTCATTTTTCCAAATTACCCCCCCTCCCTCTATTCCCTCCCCCCGACGACAGGCAATACCATACATTTTACATGTGTTACAATATAGTCTAGGTACAATACATGTGTGTGAATATCATTTTCTTGTTGCACAATAAACATTAGAATCCGAAGGTACATGCAACCTGGGCAGACAGATATTAGTGCTAACAATTTACATTCCCCTCCCAGTGTTTCTTCTCTGGGTGTAGCTACCTCTGTCCATCATTGATCAACTGGAAGTGAGTTGGATCTTCTTTATGTTGAAGATTTCCACTTCCATCAGAATACATCCTCATACAGTATTGTTGTTGAAGTGTACAGTGATCTTCTGGTTCTGCTCATTTCACTCAGCATCAGTTGATTTAAGTCTCTCCAGGCCTCTCTATATTCCTCCTGCTGGTCATTTCTTACCGAGCAATAATATTCCATAACCTTCATATACCACAATTTACCCAACCATTCTCCAACTGATGGACATCCATTCATCTTCCAGTTTCTAGCTACAACAAAAAGAGCTGCCACAAACATTTTGGCACATATATGTCTCTTTCCGCTCTTTAGTATTTCTTTGGGATATAATCCCAGTAGTAGCACTGTTGGGTCAAAGGGTATGCACAGTTTGATAACTTTTTGGGCATAATTCC